>NW_027101976.1:5000-20438 GCF_035609145.1 Eleutherodactylus coqui | reverse complement strand
TCCCCGTTGGGACTTTGAAACTTTTCTGACCGTGCAAGCTTCGTCAAACGGCGAGGGGGCAGGCTGCGGTCTGTGCCCGGCCTCCTGGGGTTCTGCCCGGGGACATCGGAGGCTCAGCCAGGGTTTTGAGCCACCGCTGGCAGGTGCACTCAGGGGGCCCTCCGCAGACGCCCATGCACACCTCTTCAGCCAGCACACTGCTGCCAAACACCCGCTCCCCATCACCCCCCAGCCCCTCTGCATACATCTGCTGGGGGTGCTTTTTTGACTTCCCCCATTTTGGCCTATGGGGAAAAGCCAGGGGGAAAACCTCCAGAGTCAGGCCGACCTTCTGGAACTCGAGCTCGGCCTGGAGCCGCCGGTTTGTCCCCTTCCCGGTTCTCAGGACCTGCATTGACACTCGGCTCAGCCCCGGCAGCCGCAGCCCCCGCCGGCCCGGCCAGCCGGGTCCGCCACCCTGCCCGGTGCCTGGAGCGTTTGGACTTTGTCATTTTCATGACTTGTCTCCTCAAACTTTGTTCAACTGCAAGGGGGGCTGCCACGGCTGTTCCCCGCCCCCTGGGTGTCCTTCCCTGCAACACCGGAGGCTCAGGCAGGGTCTTGAGCAACTTCTGTTGGGTGCTCTCAGGGGGCACCTCCACACCCCCAGGGCCTCCCACCCGGCCCCTGGGGCAGCCAGCACCCCCTCGCCATCAACGCTCTCTCACCGTTGGGACTTTGAAACTTTTCTGACCATGCAAGCTTCGTCAAACGGCAAGGGGGCAAGCGGCGGGCTCTGCCCGGCCTCCTGGGGTCCTGCCCGGGGACATCGGAGGCTCAGCCAGGGTGTTGAGCCACTGCTGGCAGGTGCACTCAGGGGGCCCTCCGCAGCCGCCCAGGCACACCTCTGCAGCCAGCACACTGCTGCCAACAGCCCGCTCCCCATCACCCGCCAGCCCCTCTGCATACATCTGCCGGGGGTGCTTTTTTGACTTCCCCCGTTTTGGCCTATGGGGAAAAGCCAGGGGGAAAACCTCCACAGTCAGGCCGACCTCCTGGAACCCTAGCCCGGCCTGGAGCTACTGGTTTGCCCCCTTCCCGGTTCTCAGGACATGCCTTGACACTCGGCTCTTCACCAGCCGCCGCAGCTCCCGCCGGCCCGGCCAGCCGGGTCCTCCCCCCTGGCCGGCGCCTGGAGCGTTTGGACTTTGTCATTTTATTCAAAGACCCATCTCTGCCAACTGCCGTGGGCTTCAGCAGTGGCTGCCGCGGGCTGTGCACGGCCTACTAGGGGGGGGTCCCGCCTGCCCGCGCAGGCAGCTAGGACAGGGCTCTCAGCAAGGGCTTGGAGGCGGTGTCAGGGGGGCCTCCGCAGCCCCCCAAGGTGGCTTCCTACACCTCTCGAACGTTGGGGCCCGGCCGCTCGGAGAGCGGGGTCTGCCCGGGCAGCCAGCCGGCCTGTCGGCCCCACGGCCTGGACAGGCGGAGTGGGGACACTCGCGCTCGATGACTCTGCTCCCAGGGAGGTGGCAGAGGGGCGGCCGCGGTGCTTTGACTTTGAGCGGTCCCCACTCCTCAGCACATTGAGAAATAGTCACTTTGTCAAGGACCGCACACCGCTCGTTCCCTTATATGCAAAAAAGGTGTTCGTCCTGACGTTTTGCGAGGCCTTAATTTACCGCCGTCGGCGCTATCAGGGGAAACGGGCCCGCTCCTTCCGCCCTCCTGGAACCGTGCCTCGGCCCGGAGCGACCAGGATCACCCTCATACCGGTTCTCGTGACATACATCGACACTCGGCTCAGCCCCGGCAGCCGCAGCTCCCACCGGCCCAGCCAGCCGGGTCCGCCACCCTGGCCGGCACGCCTGGAGCGTTTGGACTTTGTCGTTTTTTCAAAGACTCATCTCTGCCAACGACTTCAGCAGGGGCTGCCACCTGCTGTTCCCCGCCAATGGGTGTCCTGCCCTGCAACACCGGAGGCTCAGGCAGGGTCAAGAGCAACTGCTGGTAGGTGCACTCAGGGGGCCCTCTGCAGCCGCCCAGGGCCACCTCTGCAGCCAGCACACTGCTGCCAACAGCCCGCTCCCCGTCACCCCCCCAGGCCCCTCTGCATACATCTGCCGGGGGTGCTTTTTTGACTTCCCCCATTTTGGCCAATGGGAAAATGCCAAGGGGAAAACCTCCAGAGTCAGGCCGACCTCATGGAACTCAAGCCCGGCCTGGAGCCACCGGTCTGTCCCCTTCCCGGTTCTCAGGGATTTTTGGACTTGTGATTTCCGTGATTCGTCTCTTCGAACTTTGTTGGACTACAATGGGGGGCGACCGGCGGTCCGTGCCCAGCCTCCAGGGTGTCCTGCCCTGCAACGCCAGAGGCGCGGGCAGGGTCTTGACCGACTACTGTTGGGTGCTCCTAGGGGGCCCCTCCACACCCCCAGGCCCACCTCCAGGGCCTCCCTCCCGGCCCCTGGAGCAGCCAGCGCCCCCTCGCCGTCAACGCTCTCCCCCCGTTGGGACTTTGAAACTTTTTTCTGACCGTGCAAGCTTCGTCAAACGGCAAGGGGGCAGCCGGCGTTCTGTGCCCGGCCTCCTGGGGTCCTGCCCGGGCACATCGGAGGCTCAGCCTGGGTCTTGAGCCACCACTGGTAGGTGCACTCAGGGGGCCCTCCGCAGACGCCCATGCACACCTCTGCAGCCAGCACACTGCTGCCAAACAGCCCGCTCCCCATGACCCGCCAGACCCTCTGCATACATCTGCTGGGGGTGCTTTTTTGACTTCCCCCGTTTTGGCCTATGGGGAAAAGCCAGGGGGAAAACCTCCAGAGTCAGGCCGACCTCCTGGAACTCCAGCTCGGCCTGGAGCTACTGGTTTGTCCCCTTCCCGGTTCTCAGGACATGCATTGACACTCGGCTCAGCCCCGGCAGCCGCAGCCCCCGCCGGCCCAGCCAGCCGGGTCCGCCCCCCTGGCCGGCGCCTGGAGCGTTTGGACTTTGTCATTTTCATGACTCGTCTCCTCAAACTTTGTCCGACTGCAAGGGGGGCTGCCGCAGTCCGTGCCCAGCCTCCAGGGGTTGTCCCCGGCCCCTGGAGCAGCCAGCACCCCCTCGCCGTCAACGCTCTCTCCCCGTTGGGACTTTGAAACTTTTCTGACCGCGCAAGCTTCGTCAAACGGCAAGGGGGGGCAGCCGGCGTTCTGTGCCCGGCCTCCTGGGGTCCTGCCGGGGCACATCGGAGGCTCAGCCAGGGTGTTGAGCCACCGCTGGCAGGTGCACTCAGGGGGCCCTCCGCAGCCGCCCATGCCCACCCCTGCAGCCAGCACACGGCTGCCAACAGCCCGCTCTCCATCACCCCCCAGCCCCTCTGCATACATCTGCTGGGGGTGCTTTTTTGACTTCCCCCATTGTGGCCAATGGGACAATGCCAAGGGGAAAACCTCCAGAGTCCTGCCGACCTCCTGGAACTCCAACCCGGCCTGGAGCCACCGGTTTGTCCCCTTCCCGGTTCTCAGGACCTGCATCGACACTCGGCTCAACCCCGGCAGCCGCAGCTCCCGCCGGCCCGGCCAGCCAGGTCCGCCCCCCTGGCCGGCACGCCTGGAGCGTTTGGACTTTGTCATTTTTTTCTCCAAGACTCGCCTCTGGCACATGCCGTGGACTTCAGCGGGGGCTGCTCCCCGCCTCCTGGGTGTCCTGCCCGGGGAACTTCGGAGGCTCAGCCTGGGTCTTGGGCCCCTACTTGTAGGTGCACTTTGGGGGCCCTCCGCAGCCGCCCAGGCCCACCCCTGCAGCCGCCACACAGCTGCCAACAGCCCGCTCTCCATCACCCCCCAGCCCATTGCACACATCTGCCGGGGGTGCTTTTTTGACTTCCCCCATTTTGGCCTAAGGGGAAAGGCCGGGGGGAAAACCTCCAGAGTCAGGCCGACCTCCTGGAACTCCAACCCGGCCTGGAGCCACCGGTTTGTCCCCTTCCCGGTTCTCAGGACATGCATTGACACTCGGCTCAACCCTGGCAGCCGCAGCTCCCGCCGGCCCGGCCAGCCGGGTCCGCACCCCTGGCCGGCTCGCCTGGAGCGTTTGGACTTTGTCATTTTCATGACTTGTCTCCTCAAACTTTGTTCGACCGCAAGGGGGTGTGCCGCGGTCCGTGCCCAGCCTCCAGGGGTTGCCCCCGGCCCCTGGAGCAGCCGGCACCCCCTCGCCCTCAACACTCTCTCCCCGTCGGGACTTTGAAACTTTTTTCTGACCGTGCAAGCTTCGTCAAAAGGCAAGGGGGCAGGCTGCGGTCTGTGCCCGGCCTCCTGGGGTCCTGCCCGGGGACATCGGAGGCTCAGCCAGGGTGTTGAGCCACCGCTGGCAGGTGCACTCAGGGGGCCCTCCGCAGCCGCCCAGGTCCACCCCTGCAGCCAGCACACGGCTGCCAACAGCCCGCTCTCCATCACCCCCCAGCCCCTCTGCATACATCTGCTGGGGGTGCTTTTTTGACTTCCCCCATTTTGGCCTATGGGGAAAAGCCAGGGGGAAAACCTCCAGAGTCAGGCCGACCTTCTGGAACTCGAGCTCGGCCTGGAGCCGCCGGTTTGTCCCCTTCCCGGTTCTCAGGACCTGCATTGACACTCGGCTCAGCCCCGGCAGCCGCAGCCCCCGCCGGCCCGGCCAGCCGGGTCCGCCACCCTGCCCGGCGCCTGGAGCGTTTGGACTTTGTCGTTTTTTCTCCAAGACTCGCCTCTGGCACATGCCATGGACCTCAGCGGGGGCTGCTCCCCGCCTCCTGGGTGTCCTGCCCGGGCACATCGGAGGCTCAGCCTGGGTCTTGGGCCCCTTCTGGTAGGTGCACTTTGGGGGCCCTCCGCAGCCGCCCAGGCCCACCTCCTGCAGCCACCACACAGCTGCCAACTGCCCGCTCTCCGTCACCCGCCAGCCCCTCTGCATACATCTGCTGGGGGTGCTTTTTTGACTTCCCCCATTGTGGCCAATGGGACAATGCCAAGGGGAAAACCTCCAGAGTCCTGCCGACCTCCTGGAACTCCAACCCGGCCTGGAGCCACCGGTTTGTCCCCTTCCCGGTTCTCAGGACCTGCATTGACACTCGGCTCAGCCCCGGCCGCCGCAGCTCCCGCCGGCCCCGGCCAGCCGGGTCCGCACCCCAGGCCGGCGCCTGGAGCGTTTGGACTTTGTCATTTTCATGACTTGTCTCCTCAAACTTTGTTCGACTGCAAGGGGGGCTGCCGCAGTCCGTGCCCAGCCTCCAGGGGTTGCCCCCGGCCCCTGGAGCAGCCAGCACCTCCTCGCCGTCAACACTCTCCCCCCGTGGGGACTTTGAAACTTTTCTGACCGTGCAAGCTTCGTCAAACGGCAAGGGGGCAAGCGGCGGGCTCTGCCCGGCCTCCTGGGGTCCTGCCCGGGGACATCGGAGGCTCAGCGGGGGTTTTCAGCCACCACTGGTAGGTGCGCTTTGGGGGCCCTCCGCAGCCGCCCCGGGCCACCCCTGCAGCCAGCACACTGCTGCCAACAGCCCGCCGCTCTCCCACACCAGCCAGCCCCGTCTGCACACATCTGCCGGGGGTGCTTTTTTGAGAAACACTGTCACTTTGTCAAAGACCGCACACCGCTCGTTCCCTTATACCCCGACAAGGTGTTCGTGCTGACGTTTTGCGAGGCCTTATTTTACCGCCGTCGGCGCTATCAGGGGAAGCGGGCCCGCTCCTTCCGCCCTCCTGGAACCGTGCCTCGGCCCGGAGCGGCCAGGTTTACCCTCATACCGGTTCTCGTGACCTGCATTGACACTCGGCTCTTCCCCGGCCGCCGCAGCTCCCGCCGGTCCGACCAGCTGGGTCCGCCCCCCTGGACGGCACGCCTGGAGCGTTTGGACTTTGTCATTTTCATGACTCGTCTCCTCAAACTTTGTTCGACTGCAAGGGGGGCTGCCGCAGTCCGGGCCCAGCCTCCAGCGGTTGCCCCCGGCCGCTGGAGCTGCCAGCACCCCCTCGCCGTCAACACTCTCTCCCCGTTGGGACTTTGAAACTTTTCTGACCGTGCAAGCTTCGTCAAACGGCAATGGGGGGCAACCGGCGTTCTGTGCCCGGCCTCCTGGGGTCCTGCCCGGGCACATCGGAGGCTCAGCCTGGGTTTTCAGCCACCACGGGCAGGTGCACTCAGGGGGCCCACCGCAGCCGCCCAGGCCCACCCCTGCAGCCACCACGCAGCTGCCAACAGCCCGCTCTCCGTCACCCCCCAGCCCCTTCTGCATACATCTGCCGGGGGTGCTTTTTTGACTTCCCCCCTTTTGGCCTATGGGGAAAAGCCAGGGGGAAAACCTCCAGAGTCAGGCCGACCTTCTGGAACTCCAGCTCGGACTGGAGCCACCGGTTTGTCCCCTTCCCGGTTCTCAGGAGATGCATCGACACTCGGCTCAGCCCCGGCAGCCGCAGCACCCGCCGGCCAGGCCAGCCACGTCCGCCCCCCTGGCCGGCGCCTGGAGCGTTTGGACTTTGTCGTTTTTTTCCCCAAGACTCGCCTCTGCCAACTGCCAAGGACTTCAGCAGGGGCTGCCACGGCTGTTCCCCGCCTCCTGGGGTTCATGCCCGGGCACATCGGAGGCTCAGGCAGGGTCTTGAGCAACTACTGTTGGGTGCTCTCAGGGGGGCCCCTCCACACCCCCAGGCCGACCTCCAGGGGCTGCCCCCGGACCCTGGAGCAGCCTGCACCCCCCTCGCCGTCAACACTCTCCCCCCGTTGGGACTTTGAAACTTTTCTGACCGTGCGAGCTTCATCGGACGGGAAGGGGGCGACCTGCGGGCTCTGCCCGGCCTCCCGGGGTCCCTGCCCGGGCCCCGTGGGAGGTACAGGCAGGGTTTCTCACCTACTACCCGTAGGCACTCTCAGGGGGCCCTCCGCGCCCTCAGGCCGCCCTCCCCGGGCTTCCCCCGGGTCCGCGGAGCAGCCCGCCACCCCTCGCCGCACTGTCTCTCGCCCCCCGTCGGGACTTTGAAACTTTTCCCCCCCGTGCAAACCTCACCGGGGGGCAGAGGGAGAGACCTGCGGGCCGTGCCCGGCCTCCCGGGACTCCCTCCGGGCAGCGCGGGCGGCTCGGACGGGGTTTTCAGCGAGTGCTGGGGGGGGTGTCTTCGGGGGCCCCCCGCGGGCCCCCCGGGGCACCTGCGCGGGGTGGCCCCTGCTGCCAGGCACCCACTCCCCATCGACCATCCAGCCCCCCTACATACATCTGGCGGGGGTGCTTTTTTGAGTTCCCCCATTTTGGCAACTTGGCACCTCCTATGGGGAAACCGGCAAAATCATGCCGACCTCCTGGAACTCCGGCTCGGCCTGGAGCCGCCGGTTTGTCCCCTTCCCGGTTCTCAGGCATTTTCGGACTTTGTCATTTTTTCAGCACTCTGTCAATGCGGCCAGCGGGAGCTGCCGCGGTCTGTGCCCAGGCACCAGGCACTAAAAACGGACACAGTCGGAGGGTCAGGGGGTGTCTCGGCCAGATACTGAAAAACACTCAGGGGGTGCCCAGGCACCAGGCGCTCCAAACGGACACAGTCGGAGGGTCAGGGGGTGTCTCGGCCAGATACTGGAAAACACTCAGGGGCGCCCGGAGGCTGCACAGGGCCACCCCAGGCCGCTCCCCCGGGCACCCGGGCGGCCATATTGGCGGCTGAGACCCCCTCTTCAGCGAACGCCAGGGGGCGCTCAGGGGCACACGGGGGCTGCTCCACTCGCCCCAGGGCGGCCCCCGCGGGTACCCGGGCGGCCATATTGGCGGCTGGGACCCCCTCTTGAGCAAACGCCAGGGGGGCGCTCAGGGACGCACGGGGGCTGCTCCACTCGCCCCAGGCCGGCCTCCCTGGGTACCCGGGCGGGCACATTAGCGGCTGAGACCCCCTCTCCACCAGAGACCGGGGGGCGCTCGGGGACACACGGGGGCTGCTCCACTCGCCCCAGGCCGGACTCCCTGAGGCGGGCACATTAGCGGCTGAGACCCCCTCTCCACCAGAGACCGGGGGGCGCTCGGGGACACACGGGGGCTGCTCCACTCGCCCCAGGCCGGACTCCCTGAGGCGGGCACATTAGCGGCTGAGACCCCCTCTCCACCAGAGACCGGGGGGCGCTCGGGGACACACGGGGGCTGCTCCACTCGCCCCAGGCCGGCCTCCCTGAGGCGGGCACATTAGCAGCTGAGACCCCCTCTCCACCAATGACCGGGGGACGCTCAGGGACACACGGGGGCTGCTCCACTCGCCCCAGGCCGGCCTCCCTGGGTACCCAGGCGGGCACATTAGCGGCTGAGACCCCCTCTCCACCAGAGACCGGGGGGCGCTCGGGGACACACGGGGGCTGCTCCACTCGCCCCAGGCCGGACTCCCTGAGGCGGGCACATTAGCGGCTGAGACCCCCTCTCCACCAGAGACCGGGGGGCGCTCGGGGACACACGGGGGCTGCTCCACTCGCCCCAGGCCGGCCTCCCTGAGGCGGGCACATTAGCAGCTGAGACCCCCTCTCCACCAATGACCGGGGGACGCTCAGGGACACACGGGGGCTGCTCCACTCGCCCCAGGCCGGACTCCCTGAGGCGGGCACATTAGCGGCTGAGACCCCCTCTCCACCAAAGACCGGGGGGCACTCGGGGATACACGGGGGCTGCTCCACTCGCCCCAGGCCGGACTCCCTGAGGCGGGCACATTAGCGGCTGAGACCCCCTCTCCACCAAAGACCGGGGGACACTCAGGGACACACGGGGGCTGCTCCACTCGCCCCAGGCCGGCCTCCCTAGGTACCCGGGCGGGCACATTAGCGGCTGAGACCCCCTCTCCACCAAAGACCGGGGGGCGCTCAGGGACACACGGGGGCTGCTCCACTCGCACCAGGCCGGCCTCCCTGAGGCGGGCACATTAGCGGCTGAGACCCCCTCTTCAGCAAACGTCAGGGGACACTCAGGGACACGCGGGGGCTGCTCCACTCGCCCCAGGCCGGCCTCCCTGAGGCGGGCACATTAGCGGCTGAGACCCCCTCTCGACCAAAGACCGGGGGACGCTCAGGGACACACGGGGGCTGCTCCACTCGCCCCAGGCCGGCCTCCCTGAGGCGGGCACATTAGCGGCTGAGGCCCCCTCTCCACCAAAGACCGGGGGACGCTCAGGGACACACGGGGGCTGCTCCACTCGCCCCAGGCCGGCCTCCCTGAGGCGGGCACATTAGCGGCTGAGACCCCCTCTCGACCAAAGACCGGGGGACGCTCAGGGACACACGGGGGCTGCTCCACTCGCCCCAGGCCGGCCTCCCTGAGGCGGGCACATTAGCGGCTGAGGCCCCCTCTCCACCAAAGACCGGGGGACACACAGGGACACACGGGGGCTGCTCCACTCGCCCCAGGCCGGCCTCCCTGAGGCGGGCACATTAGCGGCTGAGGCCCCCTCTCCACCAGAGACCGGGGGACGCTCAGGGACACACGGGGGCTGCTCCACTCGCCCCAGGCCGGCCTCCCTGAGGCGGGCACATTAGCGGCTGAGACCCCCTCTCCACCAAAGACCGGGGGACGCTCAGGGACACACGGGGGCTGCTCCACTCGCCCCAGGCCGGACTCCCTGAGGCGGGCACATTAGCGGCTGAGACCCCCTCTCCACCAAAGACCGGGGGGGCACTCGGGGACACACGGGGGCTGCTCCACTCGCCCCAGGCCGGACTCCCTGAGGCGGGCACATTAGCGGCTGAGACCCCCTCTCCACCAGAGACCGGGGGGCGCTCGGGGACACACGGGGGCTGCTCCACTCGCCCCAGGCCGGCCTCCCTAGGTACCCAGGCGGGCACATTAGCGGCTGAGACCCCCTCTTCAGCAAACGCCAGGGGACACTCAGGGACACACGGGGGCTGCTCCACTCGCCCCAGGCCGGCCTCCCTAGGTACCCGGGCGGGCACACTAGCGGCTGAGACCCCCTCTCGACCAAAGACCGGGGGACGCTCAGGGACACACGGGGGCTGCTCCACTCGCCCCAGGCCGGCCTGCCTAGGTACCCGGGCGGGCACATTAGCGGCTGAGACCCCCTCTCGACCAAAGACCGGGGGACGCTCAGGGACACACGGGGGCCGCTCCACTCACCCCCAGGCCGACCTCCAGGGCCTCCCTCCCGGCCCCTGGAGCAGCCAGCGCCCCCTCGCCGTCAACACTCTCTCCCCCGTTGGGACTTTGAAACTTTTTCTGACCGTGCGAGCTTCATCGGACGGCAAAGGGGGCAAGCTGCGGTCCGTGCCCGGCCTGCTGGGGTCCTGCCCGGGGACATCGGAGGCTCAGCCAGGGTCTTGAGCCACCGCTGGCAGGTGCACTTTGGGGGCCCTCCGCAGCCGCCCCGGGCCACCCCTTGCAGCCAGCACACTGCTGCCAACAGCCCGCCGCTCTCCGTCACCAGCCAGCCCCGTCTGCACGCATCTGCCGGGGGTGCTTTTTTTGGAGAAATACTGTCACTTTGTCAAAGACCGCACACCGCTCGTTCCCTTATACCCCGACAAGGTGTTCGTGCTGACGTTTTGCGAGGCCTTATTTTACCGTCGTCGGCGCTATCAGGGGAAACGGGCCCGCTCCTTCCGCCCTCCTGGAACCCTGGCTCGGCCCGGAGCGACCAGGATTACCCTCATACCGGTTCTCACCACCTGCATCGACACGCGGCTCTGCCCCGGCCGCCGCAGCTCTCGCCGGCCCGGCCGGGTCCGCACCCCTGGCCGGCACGCCTGGAGCGTTTGGACTTTGTCGTTTTTTTTCTCCAAGAGTCGCCTCTGGCACATGCCATGGACTTCAGCGGGGGCTGCTCCCCGCCCCCTGGGTGTCCTGCCCGGGCACATCGGAGGCTCAGCCTGGGTCTTCAGCCCCTACTGGTAGGTGCGCTTTGGGGGCCCTCCGCAGCCGCCCGGGGCCCATCCCTGCAGCCAGCACACGGCTGCCAGCAGCCACCACACAGCTGCCAACAGCCACCACACAGCTGCCAACAGCCCGCTCTCCGTCACCCCCCAGCCCCTCCTGCATACATCTGCTGGGGGTGCTTTTTTGCCTCCCCCCGTTTTGGCCTATGGAGAAAAGCCAGGGGGAAAACCTCCAGAGTCAGGCCGACCTCATGGAACTCCAACCCGGCCTGGAGCCACCGGTTTGTCCCCTTCCCGGTTCTCAGGACATGCGTCGACGCTCGGCTCAGCCCCGGCCGCCGCAGCTCCCGCCGGCCCGGCCAGCCGGGTCCGCACCCCTGGCCGGCTCGCCTGGAGCGTTTGGACTTTGTCGTTTTTTTCTCCAAGACTCGCCTCTGCCAACTGCCGTGGGCTTCAGCGGGGGCTGCTCCCCGCCTCCTGGGTGTCCTGCCCGGGCACATCGGAGGTTCAGCCTGGGTCTTCAGCCCCTACTGGTAGGTGCACTCCGGGGGCCCTCCGCAGCCGCCCGGGGCCCACCCCTGCAGCCAGCACACGGCTGCCAGCAGCCACCACACAGCTGCCAACAGCCCGCTCCCCATCACCCCCCAGCCCAACTCTGCATACATCTGCTGGGGGTGCTTTTTTTACTTCCCCCGTTTTGGCCTATGGGGAAATGCCAAGGGGAAAACCTCCAGAGTCAGGCCGACCTCATGGAACTCCAACCCGGCCTGGAGCTACTGGTTTGCCCCCTTCCCGGTTCTCAGGACATGCATCGACACTCGGCTCTTCCCCAGCCGCCGCAGCTCCCGCCGGCCCGGCCAGCCGGGTCCGCACCCCTGACCAGCGCCTGGAGCGTTTGGACTTTGTCATTTTTTCTCAAAGACCAATCTCTGCCAACTGCCCTGGGCTTCAGCGGGGGCTGCTCCCCGCCTCCTGGGTGTCCTGCCCGGGCACATCGGAGGCTCAGCCTGGGTCTCGAGCCCCCTACTGGTAGGTGCACTACGGGGGCCCTCCGCAGCCGCCCAGGCCCACCCCTGCAGCCAGCACACGGCTGCCAGCAGCCACCACACAGCTGCCAACAGCCCGCTCTCCGTCACCCCCCAGCCCAACTCTGCATACATCTGCTGGGGGTGCTTTTTTGACTTCCCCCCTTTTGGCCTATGGGGAAAAGCCAGGGGGAAAACCTCCAGAGTCAGGCCGACCTCATGGAACTCCAACCCGGCCTGGAGCCACCGGTTTGTCCCCTTCCCGGTTCTCAGGACATGCATCGACACTCGGCTCAGCCCCGGCCGCCGCAGCCCCCGCCAGCCCGGCCAGCCGGGTCCGCCACCCTGCCCGGCGCCTGGAGCGTTTGGACTTTGTCGTTTTTTTTCTCCAAGACTCACCTCTGGCACATGCCATGGACCTCAGCGGGGGCTGCTCCCCGCCTCCTGGGTGTCCTGCCCGGGCACATCGGAGGCTCAGGCAATGTCTTGAGCCACCGCTGGCAGGTGCACTCAGGGGGCCCTCCGCAGCCGCCCAGGCCCACCCCTGCAGCCAGCACACGGCTGCCAGCAGCCACCACACAGCTGCCAACAGCCCGCTCTCCGTCACCCCCCAGCCCAACTCTGCATACATCTGCTGGGGGTGCTTTTTTGACTTCCCCCCTTTTGGCCTATGGGGAAAAGCCAGGGGGAAAACCTCCAGAGTCAGGCCGACCTCATGGAACTCCAACCCGGCCTGGAGCCACCGGTTTGTCCCCTTCCCGGTTCTCAGGACCTGCACTGACACTCGGCTCAACCCCGGCAGCTGCAGCCCCCGCCGGCCCGGCCAGCCGGGTCCGCACCCCTGGCCAGCGCCTGGAGCGTTTGGACTTTGTCGTTTTTTCTCAAAGACCCATCTGTGCCAACTGCCCTGGGCTTCAGCGGGGGCTGCTCCCCGCCTCCTGGGTGTCCTGCCCGGGCACATCGGAGGCTCAGCCTGGGTCTTCAGCCCCTACTGGTAGGTGCACTCGGGGGGGCCCTCCGCAGCCGCCCAGGCCCACCCTTGCAGCCAGCACACGGCTGCCAGCAGCCACCACACAGCTGCCAACAGCCCGCTCGCCATCACCCCCCAGCCCCTCCTGCATACATCTGCCGGGGGTGCTTTTTTGACTTCCCCCGTTTTGGCCAATGGGGAAATGCCAAGGGGAAAACCTCCAGAGTCAGGCCGACCTACTGGAACTCCCACCCGGCCTGGAGCCACAGGTTTGTCCCCTTCCCGGTTCTCACGACATGCATCAACACTCGGCTCAGCCCCGGCAGCCGCAGCTCCCGCCGGCCCGGCCAGCCCGGTCCGCACCCCTGGCCTGCACGCCTGGAGCGTTTGGACTTTGTCGTTTTTTCTCCAAGACTCGCCTCTGGCACATGCCATGGACTTCAGCGGGGGCTGCTCCCCGCCTCCTGGGTGTCCTGCCCGGGCACATCGGAGGCTCAGCCTGGGTCTTGAGCTACTGCTGGTAGGTGCGCTTCGGGGGCCCTCGGCAGCCGCCCAGGCCCACCCCTGCAGCCAGCACACGGCTGCCAGCAGCCACCACACAGCTGCCAACAGCCCGCTCTCCGTCACCCCCCAGCCCCTCCTGCATACATCTGCTGGGGGTGCTTTTTTGACTTCCCCCCTTTTGGCCTATGGGGAAAAGCTAAGGGGAAAACCTCCAGAGTCAGGCCGACCTCCTGGAACTCCCACCCGGCCTGGAGCCACAGGTTTGTCCCCTTCCCGGTTCTCACGACATGCATCAACACTCGGCTCAGCCCCGGCAGCCGCAGCCCCCGCCGGCCCGGCCAGCCCGGTCCGCATCCCTGGCCAGCGCCTGGAGCGTTTGGACTTTGTCATTTTTTCTCAAAGACCCGTCTCTGCCAACTGACGTGGGCTTCAGCGGGGGCTGCTCCCCGCCTCCTGGGTGTCCTGCCCGGGCACATCGGAGGGTCAGCCTGGGTCTTGAGCTACTGCTGGTAGGTGCACTACGGGGGCCCTCGGCAGCCGCCCAGGCCCACCCCTGCAGCCAGCACACGGCTGCCAGCAGCCACCACACAGCTGCCAACAGCCCGCTCCCCGTCACCCCCCAGCCCAACTCTGCATACATCTGGCGGGGGTGCTTTTTTGACTTCCCCCCTTTTGGCCTATGGGGAAAAGCCAGGGGGGAAACCTCCAGAGTCAGGCCGACCTCCTGGAACTCCAACCCGGCCTGGAGCCACCGGTCTGTCCCCTTCCCGGTTCTCAGGACATGCATCAACACTCGGCTCAGCCCCGGCAGCCGCAGCCCCCGCCGGCCCGGCCGGCCCGGTCCGCACCCCTGGCCAGCGCCTGGAGCGTTTGGACTTTGTCGTTTTTTTTCTCCAAGACTCATCTCTGCCAACTGCCGTGGGCTTCAGCGGGGGTGTCTGCTCCCCGCCTCCTGGGTGTCCTGCCCGGGCACATCGGAGGCTCAGCCTGGGTCTTGAGCCCCTACTGGTAGGTGCACTCTGAAGGCGCCCTCCGCAGCCGCCCAGGCCCACCCCTGCAGCCACCACACAGCTGCCAACAGCCCGCTCCCCGTCACCCCCCAGCCCAACTCTGCATACATCTGGCGGGGGTGCTTTTTTGACTTCCCCCGTTTTGGCCTATGGGGAAATGCTAAGGGGAAAACGTCCAGAGTCAGGCCGACCTCCTGGAACTCCAACCCGGCCTGGAGCCACAGGTTTGTCCCCTTCCCGGTTCTCACGACATGCATCGACACTCGGCTCAGCCCCGGCAGCCGCAGCTCCCGCCGGCCCGGCCAGCCGGGGTCAACCGCCCTGGCCGGCGCCTGGAGCGTTTGGACTTTGTCACTTTTTCTCCAAGACTCGATTCTGGCACATGCCATGGACTTCAGCGGGGGCTGTTCCCCGCCTCCCGGGTGTCCTGCCCGGGCACATCGGAGGCTCAGGCAATGTCTTCAACCACCGCTGGTAGGTGCACTACGGGGGCCCTCGGCAGCCGCCCAGGCCCACCCCTGCAGCCAGCACACGGCTGCCAGCAGCCACCACGCAGCTGCCAACAGCCCGCTCTCCGTCACCCCCCAGCCCCTTCTGCATACATCTGCCGGGGGTGCTTTTTTGACTTCCCCCCTTTTGGCCTATGGGGAAATGCTAAGGGGAAAACCTCCAGAGTCAGGCCGACCTCCTGGAACTCCAACCCGGCCTGGAGCCACCGGTTTGTCCCCTTCCCGGTTCTCACGACATGCATCGACACTCGGCTCAGCCCCGGCAGCCGCAGCTCCCGCCGGCCCCGGCCAGCCGGGTCAGCCCCTTTCCACCACACACCGGGCTCCGCACTTAGCCAAACCTCCAACATCCCTACGCGAGGCGACCTCTGCCCTCGCCTCCGTTTGGCTACCCGTCTCTTTGGCGGAGTTGCTTTTTTATTTTTTTTTTGACTTCCCCCGCTTCGGCACATAAGCAAACCCCGAGGGGAAAACCGGCAGGCCCGTGCCCGCCTCCTGCAACTCCAGCTCGGCCCCGAGCACCTCAATTCTCCCCATTCCGCTTCTCCGCCACCCCCATCGTCACTCCGCTACACCCAACCTTCTGGAAC
>NW_027101975.1:22500-51283 GCF_035609145.1 Eleutherodactylus coqui | reverse complement strand
TGCTTGGCTGAGGAGCCAATGGGGCGAAGCTACCATCTGTGGATTATGACTGAACGCCTCTAAGTCAGAATCCCCCCTAAACGTGACGATACCGCAGTGCCGAGGAGCCCAGGTTGGCCTGGGATAGCCGGGGCCGGGGGCTCACCCCCGCCCCGGCGCGTAGAGCCGCACGCCTCGGGGCCGGAGCGCGGTCGGAAAGCCCCGCCGCCTCTCTCCCGGAGCGCATCGCACGTTCGTTGGAACCCGGTGCTAAATCATTCGTAGACGACCTGATTCTGGGTCAGGGTTTCGTACGTAGCAGAGCAGCTACCTCGCTGCGATCTATTGAAAGTCATCCCTCGAGCCAAGCTTTTGTCTCCCCCCTGTCCACGGGGCAGGGCCACGCACGGAAGCGGACGTCCCCGCGCGCGGTGTGGTGTGCCGTGCGCCCCGCGCGCCTTCCGCTCTCTCCCAACCCCGCCGCCCGGGCGGCTGGGGCAGGGAAGATGCGGTCGGCGGCGGCGGCGTGGCGGTGCCGACGGGGGCGTACGCGCGGACCCTCTCCTCCTCCTCCTCCCCACGGCACCTCCCGCGCGCCGGCGGGGGTGCCAAGGTCGGTCCCCCCGACGCGGGAGAGGGTCCGCTCCCTCCAGGCCCCCACGGAAGGTCGCCTCGCGGAGGCACGGCGAGCGTGGAGGGGACGCTTTCGACCAGATGTCCAATGACTTGACAGCTCTCTTTTAAAGGGGGCTCAGATTTGCAGGGCGACGACTTTGCGGCCGCGGCTGGGCGCTAGCCCCTTATTTAGCTCCGGGGGGGGGGCTTAATACTCGGGTGGGGCTTAATACTCGGGGTGGGGCTTAATAGTCGGGGTGGGGCTTAATAGTCGGGCTGTGGGGGCTTAATGGTCGGGCTGTGGGCTTAATGGTCGGGGTGGGGGCTTAATAGCCGGGCTGTGGGCTTAATGGTCGGGGTGGGGGCTTAATGGTCGGGGTGTGGGGGGCCCCCCCGAGCGCGAGGGTGTCCGATTTGAGTCCAGAAGGTCGGGTGTAGCGGAGTGACGATGGGGGTGGCGGAGAAGCGGAATGGGGAGAATGGAGGTGCTCGGGGCCGAGCTGGAGTTGCAGGAGGCGGGCACGGGCCTGCCGGTTTTCCCCTCGGGGTTTGCTTATGTGCCGAAGCGGGGGAAGTCAAAAAAAAAATAAAAAAAGCAACTCCGCCAAAGAGACGGGTAGCCAAACGGAGGCGAGGGCAGAGGTCGCCTCGCGTAGGGATGTTGGAGGTTTGGCTAAGTGCGGAGCCCGGTGTGTGGTGGAAAGGGGCTGACCCGGCTGGCCGGGGCCGGCGGGAGCTGCGGCTGCCGGGGCTGAGCCGAGTGTCGATGCATGTCGTGAGAACCGGGAAGGGGACAAACCGGTGGCTCCAGGCCGGGTTGGAGTTCCAGGAGGTCGGCCTGACTCTGGAGGTTTTCCCCTTAGCATTTCCCCATAGGCCAAAAGGGGGGAAGTCAAAAAAGCACCCCCGGCAGATGTATGCAGAAGGGGCTGGGGGGTGACGGAGAGCGGGCTGTTGGCAGCTGCGTGGTGGCTGCTGGCAGCCGTGTGCTGGCTGCAGGGGTGGGCCTGGGCGGCTGCCGAGGGCCCCCGTAGTGCACCTACCAGCGGTGGTTTGAAGACATTGCCTGAGCCTCCGATGTGCCCGGGCAGGACACCCGGGAGGCGGGGAACAGCCCCCGCTGAAGTCCATGGCATGTGCCAGAATCGAGTCTTGGAGAAAAAGTGACAAAGTCCAAACGCTCCAGGCGCCGGCCAGGGCGGTTGACCCCGGCTGGCCGGGCCGGCGGGAGCTGCGGCTGCCGGGGCTGAGCCGAGTGTCGATGCATGTCGTGAGAACCGGGAAGGGGACAAACCTGTGGCTCCAGGCCGGGTTGGAGTTCCAGGAGGTCGGCCTGACTCTGGACGTTTTCCCCTTAGCATTTCCCCATAGGCCAAAACGGGGGAAGTCAAAAAAGCACCCCCGCCAGATGTATGCAGAGTTGGGCTGGGGGGGTGACGGGGAGCGGGCTGTTGGCAGCTGTGTGGTGGCTGCAGGGGGTGGGCCTGGGCGGCTGCGGAGGGCGCCTTCAGAGTGCACCTACCAGTAGGGGCTCAAGACCCAGGCTGAGCCTCCGATGTGCCCGGGCAGGACACCCAGGAGGCGGGGAGCAGACACCCCCGCTGAAGCCCACGGCAGTTGGCAGAGATGAGTCTTGGAGAAAAAAAACGACAAAGTCCAAACGCTCCAGGCGCTGGCCAGGGGTGCGGACCGGGCCGGCCGGGCCGGCGGGGCTGCGGCTGCCGGGGCTGAGCCGAGTGTTGATGCATGTCCTGAGAACCGGGAAGGGGACAGACCGGTGGCTCCAGGCCGGGTTGGAGTTCCAGGAGGTCGGCCTGACTCTGGAGGTTTCCCCCTGGCTTTTCCCCATAGGCCAAAAGGGGGGAAGTCAAAAAAGCACCCCCGCCAGATGTATGCAGAGTTGGGCTGGGGGGTGACGGGGAGCGGGCTGTTGGCAGCTGTGTGGTGGCTGCTGGCAGCGTGTGCTGGCTGCAGGGGTGGGCCTGGGCGGCTGCCGAGGGCCCCCGTAGTGCACCTACCAGCAGTAGCTCAAGACCCAGGCTGACCCTCCGATGTGCCCGGGCAGGACACCCAGGAGGCGGGGAGCAGCCCCCGCTGAAGCCCACGTCAGTTGGCAGAGACGGGTCTTTGAGAAAAAATGACAAAGTCCAAACGCTCCAGGCGCTGGCCAGGGATGCGGACCGGGCTGGCCGGGCCGGCGGGGGCTGCGGCTGCCGGGGCTGAGCCGAGTGTTGATGCATGTCGTGAGAACCGGGAAGGGGACAAACCTGTGGCTCCAGGCCGGGTGGGAGTTCCAGGAGGTCGGCCTGACTCTGGAGGTTTTCCCCTTAGCTTTTCCCCATAGGCCAAAAGGGGGGAAGTCAAAAAAGCACCCCCAGCAGATGTATGCAGGAGGGGCTGGGGGGTGACGGAGAGCGGGCTGTTGGCAGCTGTGTGGTGGCTGCTGGCAGCCGTGTGCTGGCTGCAGGGGTGGGCCTGGGCGGCTGCCGAGGGCCCCCGAAGCGCACCTACCAGCAGTAGCTCAAGACCCAGGCTGAGCCTCCGATGTGCCCGGGCAGGACACCCAGGAGGCGGGGAGCAGCCCCGCTGAAGTCCATGGCATGTGCCAGAGGCGAGTCTTGGAGAAAAAACGACAAAGTCCAAACGCTCCAGGCGTGCAGGCCAGGGGTGCGGACCGGGCTGGCCGGGCCGGCGGGAGCTGCGGCTGCCGGGGCTGAGCCGAGTGTTGATGCATGTCGTGAGAACCGGGAAGGGGACAAACCTGTGGCTCAGGCCGGGTGGGAGTTCCAGTAGGTCGGCCTGACTCTGGAGGTTTTCCCCTTGGCATTTCCCCATTGGCCAAAACGGGGGAAGTCAAAAAAGCACCCCCGGCAGATGTATGCAGGAGGGGCTGGGGGGTGATGGCGAGCGGGCTGTTGGCAGCTGTGTGGTGGCTGCTGGCAGCCGTGTGCTGGCTGCAAGGGTGGGCCTGGGCGGCTGCGGAGGGCCCCCCGAGTGCACCTACCAGTAGGGGCTGAAGACCCAGGCTGAGCCTCCCGATGTGCCCGGGCAGGACACCCAGGAGGCGGGGAGCAGCCCCCGCTGAAGCCCAGGGCAGTTGGCACAGATGGGTCTTTGAGAAAAAACGACAAAGTCCAAACGCTCCAGGCGCTGGCCAGGGGTGCGGACCCGGCTGGCCGGGCCGGCGGGGCTGCAGCTGCCGGGGTTGAGCCGAGTGTCAGTGCAGGTCCTGAGAACCGGGAAGGGGACAAACCGGTGGCTCCAGGCCGGGTTGGAGTTCCATGAGGTCGGCCTGACTCTGGAGGTTTTCCCCCTGGCTTTTCCCCATAGGCCAAAAGGGGGAAGTCAAAAAAGCACCCCCAGCAGATGTATGCAGAGTTGGGCTGGGGGGTGACGGAGAGCGGGCTGTTGGCAGCTGTGTGGTGGCTGCTGGCAGCCGTGTGCTGGCTGCAGGGGTGGGCCTGGGCGGCTGCGGAGGGCCCCCTGAGTGCACCTGCCAGCGGTGCTCAAGACATTGCCTGAGCCTCCGATGTGCCCGGGCAGGACACCCAGGAGGCGGGGAGCAGCCCCCGCTGAGGTCCATGCATGTGCCAGAGGTGAGTCTTGGAGAAAAAAAACGACAAAGTCCAAACGCTCCAGGCGCCGGGCAGGGTGGCGGACCCGGCTGGCCGGGCTGGCGGGGGCTGCGGCGGCCGGGGCTGAGCCGAGTGTCGATGCATGTCCTGAGAACCGGGAAGGGGACAAACCGGTGGCTCCAGGCCGGGTTGGAGTTCCATGAGGTCGGCCTGACTCTGGAGGTTTTCCCCCTGGCTTTTCCCCATAGGCCAAAAGGGGGGAAGTCAAAAAAGCACCCCCAGCAGATGTATGCAGAGTTGGGCTGGGGGGTGACGGAGAGCGGGCTGTTGGCAGCTGTGTGGTGGCTGCTGGCAGCCGTGTGCTGGCTGCAGGGGTGGGCCTGGGCGGCTGCGGAGGGCCCCCGTAGTGCACCTACCAGTAGGGGGCTCGAGACCCAGGCTGAGCCTCCGATGTGCCCGGGCAGGACACCCAGGAGGCGGGGAGCAGCCCCCGCTGAGGTCCATGGCATGTGCCAGAGGTGAGTCTTGGAGAAAAAAAAACGACAAAGTCCAAACGCTCCAGGCGCCGGGCAGGGTGGCGGACCCGGCTGGCCGGGCTGGCGGGGGCTGCGGCGGCCGGGGCTGAGCCGAGTGTCGATGCATGTCCTGAGAACCGGGAAGGGGACAAACCGGTGGCTCCAGGCCGGGTTGGAGTTCCATGAGGTCGGCCTGACTCTGGAGGTTTTCCCCCTGGCTTTTCCCCATAGGCCAAAAGGGGGGAAGTCAAAAAGCACCCCCAGCAGATGTATGCAGAGTTGGGCTGGGGGGTGACGGAGAGCGGGCTGTTGGCAGCTGTGTGGTGGCTGCTGGCAGCCGTGTGCTGGCTGCAGGGGTGGGCCTGGGCGGCTGCGGAGGGCCCCCTGAGTGCACCTGCCAGCGGTGGCTCAAGACATTGCCTGAGCCTCCGATGTGCCCGGGCAGGACACCCAGGAGGCGGGGAGCAGCCCCCGCTGAGGTCCATGGCATGTGCCAGAGGTGAGTCTTGGAGAAAAAAAACGACAAAGTCCAAACGCTCCAGGCGCCGGGCAGGGTGGCGGACCCGGCTGGCCGGGCTGGCGGGGGCTGCGGCGGCCGGGGCTGAGCCGAGTGTCGATGCATGTCCTGAGAACCGGGAAGGGGACAAACCGGTGGCTCCAGGCCGGGTTGGAGTTCCATGAGGTCGGCCTGACTCTGGAGGTTTCCCCCCTGGCTTTTCCCCATAGGCCAAAAGGGGGGAAGTCAAAAAAGCACCCCCAGCAGATGTATGCAGAGGGGCTGGTGGGTGATGGATAGTGGGCTGTTGGCAGCTGTGTGGTGGCTGCTGGCAGCCGTGTGCTGGCTGCAGGGGTGGGCCTGGGCGGCTGCGGAGGGCCCCCGTAGTGCACCTACCAGTAGGGGGCTCGAGACCCAGGCTGAGCCTCCGATGTGCCCGGGCAGGACACCCAGGAGGCGGGGAGCAGCCCCCGCTGAGGTCCATGGCATGTGCCAGAGGTGAGTCTTGGAGAAAAAAAACGACAAAGTCCAAACGCTCCAGGCGCCGGGCAGGGTGGCGGACCCGGCTGGCCGGGCTGGCGGGGGCTGCGGCGGCCGGGGCTGAGCCGAGTGTCGATGCATGTCCTGAGAACCGGGAAGGGGACAAACCGGTGGCTCCAGGCCGGGTTGGAGTTCCATGAGGTCGGCCTGACTCTGGAGGTTTCCCCCCTGGCTTTTCCCCATAGGCCAAAAGGGGGGAAGTCAAAAAAGCACCCCCAGCAGATGTATGCAGAGGGGCTGGTGGGTGATGGATAGTGGGCTGTTGGCAGCTGTGTGGTGGCTGCTGGCAGCCGTGTGCTGGCTGCAGGGGTGGGCCTGGGCGGCTGCGGAGGGCCCCCGTAGTGCACCTACCAGTAGGGGGCTCGAGACCCAGGCTGAGCCTCCGATGTGCCCGGGCAGGACACCCAGGAGGCGGGGAGCAGCCCCCGCTGAAGCCCAGGGCAGTTGGCAGAGATTGGTCTTTGAGAAAAAATGACAAAGTCCAAACGCTCCAGGCGCTGGTCAGGGGTGCGGACCCGGCTGGCCGGGCCGGCGGGAGCTGCGGCGGCTGGGGAAGAGCCGAGTGTCGATGCATGTCCTGAGAACCGGGAAGGGGGCAAACCAGTAGCTCCAGGCCGGGTTGGAGTTCCATGAGGTCGGCCTGACTCTGGAGGTTTTCCCCTTGGCATTTCCCCATAGGCCAAAACGGGGGAAGTAAAAAAAGCACCCCCAGCAGATGTATGCAGAGTTGGGCTGGGGGGTGATGGGGAGCGGGCTGTTGGCAGCTGTGTGGTGGCTGCTGGCAGCCGTGTGCTGGCTGCAGGGGTGGGCCCCGGGCGGCTGCGGAGGGCCCCCGGAGTGCACCTACCAGTAGGGGCTGAAGACCCAGGCTGAACCTCCGATGTGCCCGGGCAGGACACCCAGGAGGCGGGGAGCAGCCCCCGCTGAAGCCCACGGCAGTTGGCAGAGGCGAGTCTTGGAGAAAAAAACGACAAAGTCCAAACGCTCCAGGCGAGCCGGCCAGGGTGTGCGGACCCGGCTGGCCGGGCCGGCGGGAGCTGCGGCGGCCGGGGCTGAGCCGAGCGTCGACGCATGTCCTGAGAACCGGGAAGGGGACAAACCGGTGGCTCCAGGCCGGGTTGGAGTTCCATGAGGTCGGCCTGACTCTGGAGGTTTTCCCCCTGGCTTTTCTCCATAGGCCAAAACGGGGGGAGGCAAAAAAGCACCCCCAGCAGATGTATGCAGGAGGGGCTGGGGGGTGACGGAGAGCGGGCTGTTGGCAGCTGTGTGGTGGCTGTTGGCAGCTGTGTGGTGGCTGCTGGCAGCCGTGTGCTGGCTGCAGGGATGGGCCCCGGGCGGCTGCGGAGGGCCCCCAAAGCGCACCTACCAGTAGGGGCTGAAGACCCAGGCTGAGCCTCCGATGTGCCCGGGCAGGACACCCAGGGGGCGGGGAGCAGCCCCCGCTGAAGTCCATGGCATGTGCCAGAGGCGACTCTTGGAGAAAAAAAACGACAAAGTCCAAACGCTCCAGGCGTGCCGGCCAGGGGTGCGGACCCGGCCGGGCCGGCGAGAGCTGCGGCGGCCGGGGCAGAGCCGCGTGTCGATGCAGGTGGTGAGAACCGGTATGAGGGTAATCCTGGTCGCTCCGGGCCGAGCCAGGGTTCCAGGAGGGCGGAAGGAGCGGGCCCGTTTCCCCTGATAGCGCCGACGACGGTAAAATAAGGCCTCGCAAAACGTCAGCACGAACACCTTGTCGGGGTATAAGGGAACGAGCGGTGTGCGGTCTTTGACAAAGTGACAGTATTTCTCCAAAAAAAGCACCCCCGGCAGATGCGTGCAGACGGGGCTGGCTGGTGACGGAGAGCGGCGGGCTGTTGGCAGCAGTGTGCTGGCTGCAAGGGGTGGCCCGGGGCGGCTGCGGAGGGCCCCCAAAGTGCACCTGCCAGCGGTGGCTCAAGACCCTGGCTGAGCCTCCGATGTCCCCGGGCAGGACCCCAGCAGGCCGGGCACGGACCGCAGCTTGCCCCCTTTGCCGTCCGATGAAGCTCGCACGGTCAGAAAAAGTTTCAAAGTCCCAACGGGGGAGAGAGTGTTGACGGCGAGGGGGCGCTGGCTGCTCCAGGGGCCGGGAGGGAGGCCCTGGAGGTCGGCCTGGGGGTGAGTGGAGCGGCCCCCGTGTGTCCCTGAGCGTCCCCCGGTCTTTGGTCGAGAGGGGGTCTCAGCCGCTAATGTGCCCGCCCGGGTACCTAGGCAGGCCGGCCTGGGGCGAGTGGAGCAGCCCCCGTGTGTCCCTGAGCGTCCCCCGGTCTTTGGTCGAGAGGGGGTCTCAGCCGCTAGTGTGCCCGCCCGGGTACCTAGGGAGGCCGGCCTGGGGCGAGTGGAGCAGCCCCCGTGTGTCCCTGAGTGTCCCCTGGCGTTTGCTGAAGAGGGGGTCTCAGCCGCTAATGTGCCCGCCTGGGTACCTAGGGAGGCCGGCCTGGGGCGAGTGGAGCAGCCCCCGTGTGTCCCCGAGCGCCCCCCGGTCTCTGGTGGAGAGGGGGTCTCAGCCGCTAATGTGCCCGCCTCAGGGAGTCCGGCCTGGGGCGAGTGGAGCAGCCCCCGTGTGTCCCCGAGTGCCCCCCCGGTCTTTGGTGGAGAGGGGGTCTCAGCCGCTAATGTGCCCGCCTCAGGGAGTCCGGCCTGGGGCGAGTGGAGCAGCCCCCGTGTGTCCCTGAGCGTCCCCCGGTCTTTGGTGGAGAGGGGGTCTCAGCCGCTAATGTGCCCGCCTCAGGGAGGCCGGCCTGGGGCGAGTGGAGCAGCCCCCGTGTGTCCCTGAGCGTCCCCCGGTCTCTGGTGGAGAGGGGGCCTCAGCCGCTAATGTGCCCGCCTCAGGGAGGCCGGCCTGGGGCGAGTGGAGCAGCCCCCGTGTGTCCCTGTGTGTCCCCCGGTCTTTGGTGGAGAGGGGGCCTCAGCCGCTAATGTGCCCGCCTCAGGGAGGCCGGCCTGGGGCGAGTGGAGCAGCCCCCGTGTGTCCCTGAGCGTCCCCCGGTCTTTGGTCGAGAGGGGGTCTCAGCCGCTAATGTGCCCGCCTCAGGGAGGCCGGCCTGGGGCGAGTGGAGCAGCCCCCGTGTGTCCCTGAGCGTCCCCCGGTCTTTGGTGGAGAGGGGGCCTCAGCCGCTAATGTGCCCGCCTCAGGGAGGCCGGCCTGGGGCGAGTGGAGCAGCCCCCGTGTGTCCCTGAGCGTCCCCCGGTCTTTGGTCGAGAGGGGGTCTCAGCCGCTAATGTGCCCGCCTCAGGGAGGCCGGCCTGGGGCGAGTGGAGCAGCCCCCGCGTGTCCCTGAGTGTCCCCTGACGTTTGCTGAAGAGGGGGTCTCAGCCGCTAATGTGCCCGCCTCAGGGAGGCCGGCCTGGTGCGAGTGGAGCAGCCCCCGTGTGTCCCTGAGCGCCCCCCGGTCTTTGGTGGAGAGGGGGTCTCAGCCGCTAATGTGCCCGCCCGGGTACCTAGGGAGGCCGGCCTGGGGCGAGTGGAGCAGCCCCCGTGTGTCCCTGAGTGTCCCCCGGTCTTTGGTGGAGAGGGGGTCTCAGCCGCTAATGTGCCCGCCTCAGGGAGTCCGGCCTGGGGCGAGTGGAGCAGCCCCCGTGTATCCCCGAGTGCCCCCCGGTCTTTGGTGGAGAGGGGGTCTCAGCCGCTAATGTGCCCGCCTCAGGGAGTCCGGCCTGGGGCGAGTGGAGCAGCCCCCGTGTGTCCCTGAGCGTCCCCCGGTCATTGGTGGAGAGGGGGTCTCAGCTGCTAATGTGCCCGCCTCAGGGAGGCCGGCCTGGGGCGAGTGGAGCAGCCCCCGTGTGTCCCCGAGCGCCCCCCGGTCTCTGGTGGAGAGGGGGTCTCAGCCGCTAATGTGCCCGCCTCAGGGAGTCCGGCCTGGGGCGAGTGGAGCAGCCCCCGTGTGTCCCCGAGCGCCCCCCGGTCTCTGGTGGAGAGGGGGTCTCAGCCGCTAATGTGCCCGCCTGGGTACCCAGGGAGGCCGGCCTGGGGCGAGTGGAGCAGCCCCCGTGTGTCCCTGAGCGTCCCCCGGTCATTGGTGGAGAGGGGGTCTCAGCTGCTAATGTGCCCGCCTCAGGGAGGCCGGCCTGGGGCGAGTGGAGCAGCCCCCGTGTGTCCCCGAGCGCCCCCCGGTCTCTGGTGGAGAGGGGGTCTCAGCCGCTAATGTGCCCGCCTCAGGGAGTCCGGCCTGGGGCGAGTGGAGCAGCCCCCGTGTGTCCCCGAGCGCCCCCCGGTCTCTGGTGGAGAGGGGGTCTCAGCCGCTAATGTGCCCGCCTCAGGGAGTCCGGCCTGGGGCGAGTGGAGCAGCCCCCGTGTGTCCCCGAGCGCCCCCCGGTCTCTGGTGGAGAGGGGGTCTCAGCCGCTAATGTGCCCGCCCGGGTACCCAGGGAGGCCGGCCTGGGGCGAGTGGAGCAGCCCCCGTGCGTCCCTGAGCGCCCCCCTGGCGTTTGCTCAAGAGGGGGTCCCAGCCGCCAATATGGCCGCCCGGGTACCCGCGGGGGCCGCCCTGGGGCGAGTGGAGCAGCCCCCGTGTGCCCCTGAGCGCCCCCTGGCGTTCGCTGAAGAGGGGGTCTCAGCCGCCAATATGGCCGCCCGGGTGCCCGGGGGAGCGGCCTGGGGTGGCCCTGTGCAGCCTCCGGGCGCCCCTGAGTGTTTTCCAGTATCTGGCCGAGACACCCCCTGACCCTCCGACTGTGTCCGTTTGGAGCGCCTGGTGCCTGGGCACCCCCTGAGTGTTTTTCAGTATCTGGCCGAGACACCCCCTGACCCTCCGACTGTGTCCGTTTTTAGTGCCTGGTGCCTGGGCACAGACCGCGGCAGCTCCCGCTGGCCGCATTGACAGAGTGCTGAAAAAATGACAAAGTCCGAAAATGCCTGAGAACCGGGAAGGGGACAAACCGGCGGCTCCAGGCCGAGCCGGAGTTCCAGGAGGTCGGCATGATTTTGCCGGTTTCCCCATAGGAGGTGCCAAGTTGCCAAAATGGGGGAACTCAAAAAAGCACCCCCGCCAGATGTATGTAGGGGGGCTGGATGGTCGATGGGGAGTGGGTGCCTGGCAGCAGGGGCCACCCCGCGCAGGTGCCCCGGGGGGCCCGCGGGGGGCCCCCGAAGACACCCCCCCCAGCACTCGCTGAAAACCCCGTCCGAGCCGCCCGCGCTGCCCGGAGGGAGTCCCGGGAGGCCGGGCACGGCCCGCAGGTCTCTCCCTCTGCCCCCCGGTGAGGTTTGCACGGGGGGGAAAAGTTTCAAAGTCCCGACGGGGGGCGAGAGACAGTGCGGCGAGGGGTGGCGGGCTGCTCCGCGGACCCGGGGGAAGCCCGGGGAGGGCGGCCTGAGGGCGCGGAGGGCCCCCTGAGAGTGCCTACGGGTAGTAGGTGAGAAACCCTGCCTGTACCTCCCACGGGGCCCGGGCAGGGACCCCGGGAGGCCGGGCAGAGCCCGCAGGTCGCCCCCTTCCCGTCCGATGAAGCTCGCACGGTCAGAAAAGTTTCAAAGTCCCAACGGGGGGAGAGTGTTGACGGCGAGGGGGGTGCAGGCTGCTCCAGGGTCCGGGGGCAGCCCCTGGAGGTCGGCCTGGGGGTGTGGAGGGGCCCCCCTGAGAGCACCCAACAGTAGTTGCTCAAGACCCTGCCTGAGCCTCCGATGTGCCCGGGCATGAACCCCAGGAGGCGGGGAACAGCCGTGGCAGCCCCTGCTGAAGTCCTTGGCAGTTGGCAGAGGCGAGTCTTGGGGAAAAAAACGACAAAGTCCAAACGCTCCAGGCGCCGGCCAGGGGGGCGGACGTGGCTGGCCTGGCCGGCGGGTGCTGCGGCTGCCGGGGCTGAGCCGAGTGTCGATGCATCTCCTGAGAACCGGGAAGGGGACAAACCGGTGGCTCCAGTCCGAGCTGGAGTTCCAGAAGGTCGGCCTGACTCTGGAGGTTTTCCCCCTGGCTTTTCCCCATAGGCCAAAAGGGGGGAAGTCAAAAAAGCACCCCCGGCAGATGTATGCAGAAGGGGCTGGGGGGTGACGGAGAGCGGGCTGTTGGCAGCTGCGTGGTGGCTGCAGGGGTGGGCCTGGGCGGCTGCGGTGGGCCCCCTGAGTGCACCTGCCCGTGGTGGCTGAAAACCCAGGCTGAGCCTCCGATGTGCCCGGGCAGGACCCCAGGAGGCCGGGCACAGAACGCCGGTTGCCCCCCATTGCCGTTTGACGAAGCTTGCACGGTCAGAAAAGTTTCAAAGTCCCAACGGGGAGAGAGTGTTGACGGCGAGGGGGTGCTGGCAGCTCCAGCGGCCGGGGGCAACCGCTGGAGGCTGGGCCCGGACTGCGGCAGCCCCCCTTGCAGTCGAACAAAGTTTGAGGAGACGAGTCATGAAAATGACAAAGTCCAAACGCTCCAGGCGTGCCGTCCAGGGGGGCGGACCCAGCTGGTCGGACCGGCGGGAGCTGCGGCGGCCGGGGAAGAGCCGAGTGTCAATGCAGGTCACGAGAACCGGTATGAGGGTAAACCTGGCCGCTCCGGGCCGAGGCACGGTTCCAGGAGGGCGGAAGGAGCGGGCCCGCTTCCCCTGATAGCGCCGACGGCGGTAAAATAAGGCCTCGCAAAACGTCAGCACGAACACCTTGTCGGGGTATAAGGGAACGAGCGGTGTGCGGTCTTTGACAAAGTGACAGTGTTTCTCAAAAAAGCACCCCCGGCAGATGTGTGCAGACGGGGCTGGCTGGTGTGGGAGAGCGGCGGGCTGTTGGCAGCATGCTGGCTGCAGGGGTGGCCCGGGGCGGCTGCGGAGGGCCCCCAAAGCGCACCTACCAGTGGTGGCTGAAAACCCCCGCTGAGCCTCCGATGTCCCCGGGCAGGACCCCAGGAGGCCGGGCAGAGCCCGCCGCTTGCCCCCTTGCCGTTTGACGAAGCTTGCACGGTCAGAAAAGTTTCAAAGTCCCCACGGGGGGAGAGTGTTGACGGCGAGGAGGTGCTGGCTGCTCCAGGGGCCGGGGGCAACCCCTGGAGGCTGGGCACGGACTGCGGCAGCCCCCCTTGCAGTCGAACAAAGTTTGAGGAGACAAGTCATGAAAATGACAAAGTCCAAACGCTCCAGGCGCCGGCCTGGGGTGCGGACCCGGCTGGCCGGGGCCGGCGGGAGCTGCGGCGGCCGGGGCTGAGCCGAGTGTCAATGCAGGTCCTGAGAACCGGGAAGGGGACAAACCGGTGGCTCCAGGCCGGGTTGGAGTTCCAGGAGGTCGGCAGGACTCTGGAGGTTTTCCCCTTGGCATTGTCCCATTGGCCACAATGGGGGAAGTCAAAAAAGCACCCCCAGCAGATGTATGCAGAGGGGCTGGCGGGTGACGGAGAGCGGGCAGTTGGCAGCTGTGTGGTGGCTGCAGGAGGTGGGCCTGGGCGGCTGCGGAGGGCCCCCAAAGTGCACCTACCAGAAGGGGCCCAAGACCCAGGCTGAGCCTCCGATGTGCCCGGGCAGGACACCCAGGAGGCGGGGAGCAGCCCCCGCTGAGGTCCATGGCATGTGCCAGAGGCGAGTCTTGGAGAAAAAACGACAAAGTCCAAACGCTCCAGGCGCCGGGCAGGGTGGCGGACCCGGCTGGCCGGGCCGGCGGGGGCTGCGGCTGCCGGGGCTGAGCCGAGTGTCAATGCATGTCCTGAGAACCGGGAAGGGGACAAACCGGTGGCTCCAGGCCGGGTTGGAGTTCCGGGGGGTCGGCCTGACTCTGGAGGTTTTCCCCCTGGCTTTTCCCCATAGGCCAAAACGGGGGGGAGCCAAAAAAGCACCCCCAGCAGATGTATGCAGGAGGGGCTGGGGGGTGACGGAGAGCGGGCTGTTGGCAGCCGTGTGCTGGCTGCAGGGGTGGGCCTGGGCGGCTGCGGAGGGCCCCCTGAGTGCACCTGCCAGCGTGGCTCAACACCCTGGCTGAGCCTCCGATGTCCCCGGGCAGGACCCCAGGAGGCCGGGCAGAGCCCGCCGCTTGCCCCATTGCCGTTTGACGAAGCTTGCACGGTCAGAAAAGTTTCAAAGTCCCAACGGGGAGAGAGCGTTGACGGCGAGGGGGTGCTGGCTGCTCCAGGGGCCGGGGACAACCCCTGGAGGCTGGGCACGGACTGCGGCAGCCCCCCTTGCAGTCGGACAAAGTTTGAGGAGACAAGCCATGAAAATGACAAAGTCCAAACGCTCCAGGCGCCGGCCAGGGGGGCGGACCCGGCTGGCTGGGCCGGCGGGGGCTGCGGCTGCCGGGGCTGAGCCGAGTGTCAATGCAGGTCCTGAGAACCGGGAAGGGGACAAACCGGCGGCTCCAGGCCGAGCTCGAGTTCCAGAAGGTCGGCCTGACTCTGGAGGTTTTCCCCCTGGCTTTTCCCCATAGGCCAAAATGGGGGAAGTCAAAAAAGCACCCCCAGCAGATGTATGCAGAGGGGCTGGGGGGTGATGGGGAGCGGGTGTTTGGCAGCAGTGTGCTGGCTGAAGAGGTGTGCCTGGGCGGCTGCGGAGGGCCCCCTGAGTGCACCTGCCAGCGGTGGCTCAAAACCCTGGCTGAGCCTCCGATGTCCCCGGGCAGGACCCCAGCAGGCCGGGCACAGACCGCAGCCTGCCCCCCTTGCCGTTTGATGAAGCTTGCACGGTCAGAAAAGTTTCAAAGTCCCAACGGGGAGAGAGTGTTGACGCCGAGGGGGTGCTGGCTGCTCCGGTGGCAACCCCTGGAGGCTGGGCACAGACTGCGGCAGCCCCCCTTGCAGTCGAACAAAGTTTGAGGAGACAAGTCATGAAAATGACAAAGTCCAAACTGCTCCAGGCGCCGGCCAGGGGGGGCGGACCCGGCTGGCCGGGCCGGCGGGAGCTGCGGCTGACGGGGTTGAGCCGAGTGTCGATGCATGTCACGAGAACCGGCATGAGGGTAAACCTGGCCGCTCCGGGCCGAGGCACGGTTCCAGGAGGGCGGAAGGAGCGGGCCTGTTTCCCCTGATAGCGCCGACGGCGGTAAAATAAGGCCTCGCAAAACGTCAGCACGAACACCTTGTCGGGGTATAAGGGAACGAGCGGTGTGCGGTCTTTGACAAAGTGACAGTGTGTCTCAAAAAAAGCACCCCCGGCAGATGTGCGCGGACGGGGCTGGCTGGTGACGGAGAGCGGGCTGTTGGCAGCGGTGTGCCGGCTGCAGGGGTGGCCCGGGGCGGCTGCGGAGGGCCCCCTGAGAGCACCTACCAGTAGTTGCTCAACACCCTGGCTGAGCCTCCGATGTCCCCGGGCAGGACCCCAGGAGGCCGGGCACAGACCGCCGGTTGCCCCCCCCATTGCCGTTTGATGAAGCTTGCACGGTCAGAAAAGTTTCAAAGTCCCAACGGGGAGAGAGTGCTGACGGTGAGGGGGTGCTGGCTGCTCCAGGGGCCGGGAGGGAAGCCCTGGAGGTGGGCCTGGGGGTGTGGAGGGGCCCCCTGAGAGCACCTACCAGCAGTTGCTGAAGACCCTGCCTGAGCCTCCGATATCCCCGGGCAGGACCCCAGGAGGCCGGGCACAGACCGCAGCCTGCCCCCTTGCCGTTTGATGAAGCTTGCACGGTCAGAAAAGTTTCAAAGTCCCGACGGGGAGAGAGTGTTGACGGCGAGGGGGTGCTGGCTGCTCCAGGGGCCGGGGGGGGGAACCCCTGGAGGCTGGGCACGGACCGCGGCAGCCCCCCTTGCAGTAGAACAAAGTTTGAGGAGACAAGTCATGAAAATGACAAAGTCCAAACTGCTCCAGGCGCCGGCCAGGGGGGCGGACCCGGCTGGCCTGGCCGGCGGGTGCTGCGGCTGCCGGGGCTGAGCCGAGTGTCGATGCATCTCCTGAGAACCGGGAAGGGGACAGACCAGTAGCTCCAGGCCGAGCTGGAGTTCCAGGAGGTCGGCCTGACTCTGGAGGTTTTCCCCCTGGCTTTTCCCCATAGGCCAAAACGGGGGGAGGCAAAAAAGCACCCCCAGCAGATGTATGCAGAGGGGCTGGGGGGTGATGGAGAGCGGGCTGTTGGCAGCTGTGTGGTGGCTGCAGGGGTGGCCCTGGGCGGCTGAAGAGGGCCCCCTGAGTGCACCTACCAGCAGTAGCTCAAGACCCTGCCTGAGCCTCCGATGTCCCCGGGCAGGACCCCAGGAGGCCGGGCACAGACCGCAGCCTGCCCCCTTGCCGTTTGATGAAGCTTGCACGGTCAGAAAAAGTTTCAAAGTCCCAACGGGGAGAGAGTGTTGACGGCGAGGGGGCGCTGGCTGCTCCAGGGGCCCGGGGCAGCCCCTGGAGGCTGGGCACGGACCGCGGCCGCCCCCCTTGCAGTCGAACAAAGTTTGAGGAGACAAGTCATGAAAATGACAAAGTCCAAACGCTCCAGGCGTGCCGGCCAGGGGTGCGGACCCGGCCGGCCGGGCCGGCGGGGGCTGCGGCTGCCGGGGCTGAGCCGAGTGTCAATGCATGTCCTGAGAACCGGGAAGGGGACAGACCGGTGGCTCTGGGCCGAGCTGGAGTTCCAGGATGTCGGCCTGACTCTGGAGGTTTTCCCCCTGGCTTTTCCCCATAGGCCAAAATGGGGGAAGTCAAAAAAGCACCTCCAGCAGATGTATGCAGAGGGGCTGGCGGGTGACGGAGAGTGGTCTGTTGGCAGCAGTGTGCTGGCTGCATAGGTGTGCATGGGCGTCTGCGTAGGGCCCCCTGAGTGCACCTGCCAGTGGTGGCTGAAAACCCAGGCTGAGCCTCCGATGTGCCCGGGCAGGACCCCAGGAGGCCGGGCACAGACCGCAGCCTGCCCCCTTGCCGTTTGATGAAGCTTGCACGGTCAGAAAAGTTTCAAAGTCCCAACGGGGAGAGAGTGCTGACGGTGAGGGGGGTGCCGGCAGCTCCAGGGGCCGGGGGCAACCCCTGGAGGCTGGGCACGGACTGCGGCAGCCCCCCTGGCAGTCGAACAAGGTTTGAGGAGACAAGTCATGAAAATGACAAAGTCCAAACGCTCCAGGCGTGCCGGCCAGGGGAGCGGACCCGGCCGGCCGGGGCGGCGGGAGCTGCAGCTGCCGGGGCGGAGCCGAGTGTCAACGCAGGTGGTGAGAACCGGTATGAGGGTAATCCTGGTCGCTCCGGGCCGAGCCACGGTTCCAGGAGGGCGGAAGGAGCGCGCCTGTTTCACCTGATAGCGCCGACGGCGGTAAAATAAGGCCTCGCAAAACGTCACCACGAACACCTTGTCGGGGTATAAGGGAACGAGCGGTGTGTGGTCCTTGACAAAGTGACAGTATTTCTCAAAAAAGCACCCCCGGCAGATGTGCGCGGACGGGGCTGGCTGGTGATGGAGAGCGGGCTGTTGGCAGCAGTGCGCTGGCTGCAGGGGTGGCCCAGGGCGGCTGCGGAGGGCCCCCAAAGCGCACCTACCGGTGGTGGCTGAAAACCCAGGCTGAGCCTCCGATGTGCCCCGGGCAGGAACCCAGGAGGCCGGGCACAGACCACAGCTTGCCCCCTTGCCGTCCGATGAAGCTTGCACGGTCAGAAAAAGTTTCAAAGTCCCCACGGAGAGAGAGTGTTGAGGGCGAGGGGGAGCTGGCTGCTCCAGGGGCCGGGGGCAACCCCTGGAGGCTGGGCACACCCCCTTGCAGTCGAACAAAGTTCGAGGAGACAAGTCATGAAAATGACAAAGTCCAAACGCTCCAGGCGCCGGCCAGGGGGGCGGACCCGGCTGGCCGGGCTGGCGGGGGCTGCGGCTGCCGGGGCTGAGCCGAGTGTCGATGCATGTCCTGAGAACCGGGAAGGGGACAAACCAGTAGCTCCAGGCCGAGCTGGAGTTCCAGGAGGTCGGCCTGACTCTGGAGGTTTTCCCCCTGGCTTTTCCCATTGGCCAAAATGGGGGAAGTCAAAAAAGCACCCCCGGCAGATGTATGCAGAGGGGCTGGCTGGTGATGGGGAGCGGGCTGTTGGCAGCGGTGTGCTGGCTGCAGAGGTGTGCATGGGCGGCTGCGGAGGGCCCCCCGAGTGCACCTGCCCGTGGTGGCTGAAAACCCAGGCTGAGCCTCCGATGTGCCCGGGCAGGACCCCAGGAGGCCGGGCACAGAACGCCGGTTGCCCCCTTGCCGTTTGATGAAGCTTGCACGGTCAGAAAAGTTTCAAAGTCCCAACGGGGAGAGAGTGCTGACGGTGAGGGGGGTGCTGGCTGCTCCAGGGGCCGGGAGGGAGGCCCTGGAGGTGGGCCTGGGGGTGTGGCGGGGCCCCCTGAGAGCACCTACCAGCAGTTGCTCAAGACCCTGCCTGAGCCTCCGGTGTTGCAGGGCAGGACACCCATTGGCGGGGAAAAGCAGGTGGCAGCCCCTGCTGAAGTCCTTGGCAGAGATGAGTCTTTGAAAAAAATGACAAAGTCCAAACTGCTCCAGGCGCCGGTCAGGGGGGCGGACCCGGCTGGCCGGGCCGACGGGAGCTGCGGCGGCTGGGGAAGAGCCGAGTGTCAAGGCATGTCCTGAGAACCGGGAAGGGGGCAAACCAGTAGCTCCAGGCCGGGCTAGGGTTCCAGGAGGTCGGCCTGACTCTGGAGGTTTTCCCCCTGGCTTTTCCCCATAGGCCAACATGGGGGAAGTCAAAAAAGCACCCCCGGCAGATGTATGCAGAGGGGCTGGGGGGTGACGGGGAGCGGGCTGTTGGCAGCAGTGTGCTGGCTGCAGAGGGCCCCCGAGGTGCTGCACCTACCAGTAGTTGCTCAAGACCCCCCATGACCCTCCGGTGTTGCAGGTCAGGACACCCATTGGCGGGGAACAGCAGGTGGCAGCCCCTGCTGAAGTCGTTGGCAGGGATGAGTCTTTGAAAAAACGACAAAGTCCAAACGCTCCAGGCGTGCCGGCCAGGGTGGCGGACCCGGCTGGCTGGGCCGGCGGGAGCTGCGGCTGCCGGGGCTGAGCCGAGTGTCGATGTATGTCGTGAGAACCGGTATGAGGGTAATCCTGGTCGCTCCGGGCCGAGGCACGGTTCCAGGAGGGCGGAAGGAGCGGGCCCGTTTCCCCTGATAGCGCCGACGGCGGTAAATTAGGGCCTCGCAAAACGTCAGGACGAACACCTTTTTTGCATATAAGGGAACGAGCGGTGTGCGGTCCTTGACAAAGTGACTATTTCTCAATGTGCTGAGGAGTGGGGACCGCTCAAAGTCAAAGCACCGCGGCCGCCCCTCTGCCACCTCCCTGGGAGCAGAGTCATCGAGCGCGAGTGTCCCCACTCCGCCTGTCCAGGCCGCGGGGCCGACAGGCTGGCTGGCTGCCCGGGCAGACCCCGCTCTCCGAGCGGCCGGGCCCCAACGTTCGAGAGGTGTAGGAAGCCACCTTGGGGGTGCTGCGGAGGCCCCCCTGACACCGCCTCCAAGCCCTTGCTGAGAGCCCTGTCCTAGCTGCCTGCGCGGGCAGGCGGGACCCCCCAGTAGGCCGTGCACAGCCCGCGGCAGCCACTGCTGAAGCCCAGGGCAGTTGGCAGAGATGAGTCTTTGAGGAAAAACGACAAAGTCCAAACGCTCCAGGCGCCGGCCAGGGGTGCGGACCCGGCTGGACGGGCCGGCGGGAGCTGCGGCGGCTTGGGAAGAGCCGAGTGTCAATGCATGTCCTGAGAACCGGAAAGGGGACAAACTAGTAGCTCCAGGCCGGGATGGAGTTCCAGGAGGTGGGCCTGACTCCGGAGGTTTTCCCCTTGGCATTTTCCCATTGGCCACAATGGGGGAAGTCAAAAAAGCACCCCCAGCAGATGTATGCAGAGGGGCTGGCTGGTGATGGGGAGCGGGCTGTTGGCAGCGGTGTGCTGGCTGCAGAGGTGTGCATGGGCGGCTGCGGAGGGCCCCCCGAGTGCACCTGCCCGTGGTGGCTGAAAACCCAGGCTGAGCCTCCGATGTGCCCGGGCAGGACCCCAGGAGGCCGGGCACAGAACGCCGGTTGCCCCCTTGCCGTTTGATGAAGCTTGCACGGTCAGAAAAGTTTCAAAGTCCCAACGGGGAGAGAGTGCTGACGGTGAGGGGGGTGCTGGCTGCTCCAGGGGCCGGGAGGGAGGCCCTGGAGGTGGGCCTGGGGGTGTGGCGGGGCCCCCTGAGAGCACCTACCAGCAGTTGCTCAAGACCCTGCCTGAGCCTCCGGTGTTGCAGGGCAGGACACCCATTGGCGGGGAAAAGCAGGTGGCAGCCCCTGCTGAAGTCCTTGGCAGAGATGAGTCTTTGAAAAAAATGACAAAGTCCAAACTGCTCCAGGCGCCGGTCAGGGGGGCGGACCCGGCTGGCCGGGCCGACGGGAGCTGCGGCGGCTGGGGAAGAGCCGAGTGTCAAGGCATGTCCTGAGAACCGGGAAGGGGGCAAACCAGTAGCTCCAGGCCGGGCTAGGGTTCCAGGAGGTCGGCCTGACTCTGGAGGTTTTCCCCCTGGCTTTTCCCCATAGGCCAACATGGGGGAAGTCAAAAAAGCACCCCCGGCAGATGTATGCAGAGGGGCTGGGGGGTGACGGGGAGCGGGCTGTTGGCAGCAGTGTGCTGGCTGCAGAGGGCCCCCGAGGTGCTGCACCTACCAAGTAGTTGCTCAAGACCCCCCATGACCCTCCGGTGTTGCAGGTCAGGACACCCATTGGCGGGGAACAGCAGGTGGCAGCCCCTGCTGAAGTCGTTGGCAGGGATGAGTCTTTGAAAAAACGACAAAGTCCAAACGCTCCAGGCGTGCCGGCCAGGGTGGCGGACCCGGCTGGCTGGGCCGGCGGGAGCTGCGGCTGCCGGGGCTGAGCCGAGTGTCGATGTATGTCGTGAGAACCGGTATGAGGGTAATCCTGGTCGCTCCGGGCCGAGGCACGGTTCCAGGAGGGCGGAAGGAGCGGGCCCGTTTCCCCTGATAGCGCCGACGGCGGTAAATTAGGGCCTCGCAAAACGTCAGGACGAACACCTTTTTTGCATATAAGGGAACGAGCGGTGTGCGGTCCTTGACAAAGTGACTATTTCTCAATGTGCTGAGGAGTGGGGACCGCTCAAAGTCAAAGCACCGCGGCCGCCCCTCTGCCACCTCCCTGGGAGCAGAGTCATCGAGCGCGAGTGTCCCCACTCCGCCTGTCCAGGCCGCGGGGCCGACAGGCTGGCTGGCTGCCCGGGCAGACCCCGCTCTCCGAGCGGCCGGGCCCCAACGTTCGAGAGGTGTAGGAAGCCACCTTGGGGGTGCTGCGGAGGCCCCCCTGACACCGCCTCCAAGCCCTTGCTGAGAGCCCTGTCCTAGCTGCCTGCGCGGGCAGGCGGGACCCCCCAGTAGGCCGTGCACAGCCCGCGGCAGCCACTGCTGAAGCCCAGGGCAGTTGGCAGAGATGAGTCTTTGAGGAAAAACGACAAAGTCCAAACGCTCCAGGCGCCGGCCAGGGGTGCGGACCCGGCTGGACGGGCCGGCGGGAGCTGCGGCGGCTTGGGAAGAGCCGAGTGTCAATGCATGTCCTGAGAACCGGAAAGGGGACAAACTAGTAGCTCCAGGCCGGGATGGAGTTCCAGGAGGTGGGCCTGACTCCGGAGGTTTTCCCCTTGGCATTTTCCCATTGGCCACAATGGGGGAAGTCAAAAAAGCACCCCCAGCAGATGTATGCAGAGGGGCTGGCTGGTGATGGGGAGCGGGCTGTTGGCAGCGGTGTGCTGGCTGCAGAGGTGTGCATGGGCGGCTGCGGAGGGCCCCCTGAGTGCACCTGCCCGTGGTGGCTGAAAACCCAGGCTGAGCCTCCGATGTGCCCGGGCAGGACCCCAGGAGGCCGGGCACAGAACGCCGGTTGCCCCCTTGCCGTTTGACGAAGCTTGCACGGTCAGAAAAGTTTCAAAGTCCCAATGGGGAGAGAGTGGTGACGGCGAGGGGGTGCTGGCTGCTCCAGGGGCCGGGGGCAACCCCTGGAGGCTGGGCACGGACCGCGGCCGCCCCCCTTGCAGTCGGACAATGTCTGAGGAGACAAGTCATGAAAATGACAAAGTCCAAACGCTCCAGGCGTGCCGGCCAGGGGTGCGGACCCGGCTGGCCGGGCCGGCGGGGGCTGCAGCTGCCGGTGCTGAGCCGAGTGTCAGTGCAGGTCCTGAGAACCGGGAAGGGGACAAACCGGTGGCTCCAGGCCGAGCTCTAGTTCCAGGAGGTCGGCCTGACTCTGGAGGTTTTCCCCTTGGCTTTTCCCCATAGGCCAAAAGGGGGGAAGTCAAAAAAGCACCCCCGCCAGATGTATGCAGAAGGGGCTGGCTGGTGATGGGGAGCGGGCTGTTGGCAGCGGTGTGCTGGCTGCAGAGGTGTGCATGGGCGGCTGCGGAGGGCCCCCTGAGTGCACCTGCCCGTGGTGGCTGAAAACCCAGGCTGAGCCTCCGATGTGCCCGGGCAGGACCCCAGGAGGCCGGGCACAGAACGCCGGTTGCCCCCTTGCCGTTTGACGAAGCTTGCACGGTCAGAAAAGTTTCACAGTCCCAACGGGGAGAGAGTGCTGACGGTGAGGGGGTGCTGGCTGCTCCAGGGGCCGGGAGGGAGGCCCTGGATGTGGGCCTGGGGGTGTGGAGGGGCCCCCTGAGAGCACCTACCAGCAGTTGCTCAAGACCCTGCCTGAGCCTCCGGTGTTGCAGGGTAGGACACCCATTGGCGGGGAACAGCAGGTGGCAGCCCCTGCTGAAGTCCTTGGCAGTTGGCAGAGATGAGTCTTGGAGAAAAAAAACGACAAAGTCCAAACTGCTCCGGGCGCCGGTCAGGGGGGCGGACCCGGCTGGCCGGGCCGAGGGGAGCTGCGGCGGCTGGGGAAGAGCCGAGTGTCAAGGCATGTCCTGAGAACCGGGAAGGGGGCAAACCAGTAGCTCCAGGCCGAGCTGGAGTTCCAGGAGGTTGGCCTGACTCTGGAGGTTTTCCCCCTGGCTTTTCCCCATAGGCCAAAATGGGGGAAGTCAAAAAAGCACCCCCGCCAGATGTATGCAGAAGGGGCTGGCTGGTGATGGGGAGCGGGCTGTTGGCAGCAGTGTGCTGGCTGCAGAGGGCCCCCGAGGTGCTGCACCTACCAGTAGTTGCTCAAGACCCCCCCTGACCCTCCGGTGTTGCAGGGCAGGACACCCAGGAGGCGGGGAACAGCCGTGGCAGCCCCTGCTGAATCCCACGGCAGTTGGCAGAGATGAGTCTTTGAGAAAAACGACAAAGTCCAAACGCTCCAGGCGCCGGCCACGGAGGGCGGACCCGGCTGGCCGGGCCGGCGGGAGCTGCGGCGGCTGGGGCTGAGCCGAGTGTCGATGCTTGTCGTGAGAACCGGTATGAGGGTAATCCTGGGCCCTCGGGGCCGAGGCACGGTTCCAGGAAGGCGGAAGGAGCGGGCCTGTTCCCCCTGATAGCGCCGACGGCGGTAAATTAAGGCCTCGCAAAACGTCAGGACGAACACCTTTTTTGCATATAAGGGAACGAGCGGTGTGCGGTCTTTGACAAAGTGACTATTTCTCAGAGTGCTGGGAAGGGAGTGGGGGCCGCTCAAAGTCAAAGCACCGCGGCCGCCCCTCTGCCACCTCCCTGGGAGCAGAGTCATCGAGCGCGAGTGTCCCCACTCCGCCTGTCCAGGCCGCGGGGCCGACAGGCCGGCTGGCTGCCCGGGTAGACCCCGCTCTCCGAGCGGCCGGGCGCCACGTTCAAGAGGTGTACGAAGCCACCTGTGGGGGGTCTGCGGAGGCCCCCCTGAGAGCGCTGATAACCCTGTCCTAGCTGCCTGCGCGGGCAGGCGGGACTCCCCCAGGAGGCCGTGCACAGCCCGCGGCAGCCACTGCTGAAGCCCAGGGCAGTTGGCAGAGATGAGTCTTTGAAAAAACGACAAAGTCCAAACGCTCCAGGCGCCGGCCACGGGGGGCGGACCCGGCTGGCCGGGCCGGCGGGAGCTGCGGCTGCCGGGGCTGAGCCGAGTGTCAATGCATGTCGTGAGAACCGGTATGAGGGTAATCCTGGTCGCTCCGGGCCGAGGCACGGTTCCAGGAGGGCGGAAGGAGCGGGCCCGTTTCCCCTGATAGCGCCGACGGCGGTAAATTAGGGCCTCGCAAAACGTCAGGACGAACACCTTTTTTGCATATAAGGGAACGAGCGGTGTGCGGTCTTTGACAAAGTGACTATTTCTCAATGTGCGGAGTGGGGACCGCTCAAAGTCAAAGCACCGCGGCCGCCCCTCTGCCACCTCCCTGGGAGCAGAGTCATCGAGCGCGAGGGTCCCCACTCCGCCTGTGCAGGCCGCGGGGCCGACAGGCTGGCTGGCTGCCCGGGCGACCCCCCTCCGAGATGCCGGGCCGGGGCAGACTGTGCAAACGCGCGCGGGCGTGTTTTCTTCCCCTGGGGTGGAGCCCTTCCACCCCACGCCGTCCGAGGCCCGTTGGCCTCGGGCGGCCTGCCTCCGAGAGTGGGAGAGAGACGGAGGACGGCGGCCCGCGGCGGCGCGAGGCGTCCCCGTTGCTCCACCACGACTGCCAGCCGGTCGATCCTACCGGTAGCCTGGGCTTGTCTCCGCTCCGCCTGTCCAGGCCGCGGGGCCCACAGGCGGCTTGCCTGGGAAGACCCCGCTCTCACCGAGCGGCCGGGCGCCACGTTCAAGAGGTGTACGAAGCCACCTGTGGGGGGTCTGCGGAGGCCCCCCTGAGAGCGCTGATAACCCTGTCCTAGCTGCCTGCGCGGGCAGGCGGGACCCCCAAGAGGCCGGGCACAGCCCGCGGCAGCCCCCGCCGAAGTCCACGGCAGTTGGCAGAGACGAGTCTTGGAGAGAAAACGACAAAGTCCAGACGCTCCAGGCGCCGGCCAGGGGTGCGGACCCGGCTGGCCGGGCCGGCGGGAGCTGCGGCTGCCGGGGCCGAGCCGAGTGTCGACGCATGTCGTGAGAACCGGTATGAGGGTAATCCTGGGCCCTCGGGGCCGAGCTACGGTTCCATGAAGGCGGAAGGAGCGGGCCTGTTTCCCCTGATAGCGCCGACGACGGTAAAATAAGGGCTCGCAAAACGTCAGGACGAACACCTTTTTTGCATATAAGGGAACGAGCGGTGTGCGGTCTTTGACAAAGTGACTATTTCTCAGAGTGCTGGAGTGGGGACCGCTCAAAGTCAAAGCACCGCGGCCGCCCCTCTGCCACCTCCCTGGGAGCAGAGTCATAGAGCGCAAGTGTCCCCACTCCGCCTGTGCAGGCCGCGGGGCCAACAGGCTGGCTGGCTGGCTGCCCGGGCGACCCCCCTCCGAGATGCCGGGCTGAGGCGTAGGCAGCCGCCTCCATCACCACCACCCAAGGCGAGAGAGTGGGTCAACGGGAGAGCCGTCGCGGCCGGGGGACCCTCGCCGCGCCCATGTCCGGGGAAGGACCACAAGGGCCCTGCTCCCCGGCGCCCCGGCGAGCGGGTTCACCCTCGGCGCGTACGGCTCTCGAGGATGGGGAAGGGACGCGCGTGGGCGTCCCTCCCGTCCCCCGCGGAAGAAGGCGAGCGACTCTGCGCGTCGGGACACCCCGCGGAGCCCCCTGCGGGGGGAGTACTCCGGGGGAGAAGCGTGGCGCAGGGGGTGCAGCCCTTTCCCAGGCCACCGTGCGACGGCGTCGGTGGGGCCGACGCCGAGAGAGAGAACGATCCGGGCTCTCCCGCCTCAGGGCGGCCGAGAGCGGGGCCACGGGCCCCACGTTTGGTGACGGTTTTCCCGAAAGCGAAGGACCCCCGCCTGTCCCCTCGGGCTCCGGCCGATGCGGGCGGTCCAGGGCGGGGATAGGGGACGGCGGCCTGCGGACGACGCGCTTTATCCCCAGAAGGAGCGAGGCATGAGGGGGTGTTCCACCCCCGCCGGCCGGTCTCGCTCCTTCTCCGGGCTACGCCTCGGCGGAGTAAAGACCCCCGGGTCAACGCTCCCGCGTCCGGGTGCCGCCGCGCGTCCCCTTCCCGCGGGGGGTGGATCCCTTCCACCCCTGGCCGTCCGAGGCCCGTGCGCCTCGGGCGGCCTCCCTTCCGAGAGAGGGAGAGAGAGACGGAGGACGGTGGTCCGCGACGGCGCGAGACGTCCAAGTTGTGTTCCCCACGGCGGCTACCCGGTCGATCCCGCCCGCCGGTAGCCTTGGCTTGCCCCCACTCCGCCTGTCCAGGCCGCGTGGCCGACAGGCTGTTTGCCCGGGTAGACCCTGCTCTCACCGAGCGGCCGGGCCCCAACGTTCAAGAGGTGTACGGAAGCCACCTTGGGGTGGAGCCCTTCCACCCCTGGCCGTCCGAGGCCCGTGCGCCTCGGGCGGCCTCCCTTCCGAGAGAGGGAGAGAGAGACGGAGGACGGTGGTCCGCGACGGCGCGAGACGTCCAAGTTGTGTTCCCCACGGCGGCTACCCGGTCGATCCCGCCCGCCGGTAGCCTTGGCTTGCCCCCGCTCCGCCTGTCCAGGCCGCGTGGCCGACGGGCTGTTTGCCCGGGTAGACCCCGCTCTCACCGAGCGGCCGGGCCCCAACGTTCAAGAGGTGTACGGAAGCCACCTTGGGGTGGAGCCCTTCCACCCCTGGCCGTCCGAGGCCCGTGCGCCTCGGGCGGCCTCCCTTCCGAGAGAGGGAGAGAGAGACGGAGGACGGTGGTCCGCGACGGCGCGAGACGTCCAAGTTGTGTTCCCCACGGCGGCTACCCGGTCGATCCCGCCCGCCGGTAGCCTTGGCTTGTCCCCGCTCCGCCTGTCCAGGCCGCGGGGCCGACGGGCTGTCTGCCCGGGTAGACCCCGCTCTCACCGAGCGGCCGGGCCCCAACGTTCAAGAGGTGTACGGAAGCCACCTTGGGGTGGAGCCCTTCCACCCCTGGCCGTCCGAGGCCCGTGCGCCTCGGGCGGCCTCCCTTCCGAGAGAGGGAGAGAGAGACGGAGGACGGTGGTCCGCGACGGCGCGAGACGTCCAAGTTGTGTTCCCCACGGCGGCTACCCGGTCGATCCCGCCCGCCGGTAGCCTTGGCTTGCCCCCACTCCGCCTGTCCAGGCCGCGTGGCCGACAGGCTGTTTGCCCGGGTAGACCCTGCTCTCACCGAGCGGCCGGGCCCCAACGTTCAAGAGGTGTACGGAAGCCACCTTGGGGTGGAGCCCTTCCACCCCTGGCCGTCCGAGGCCCGTGCGCCTCGGGCGGCCTCCCTTCCGAGAGAGGGAGAGAGAGACGGAGGACGGTGGTCCGCGACGGCGCGAGACGTCCAAGTTGTGTTCCCCACGGCGGCTACCCGGTCGATCCCGCCCGCCGGTAGCCTTGGCTTGCCCCCGCTCCGCCTGTCCAGGCCGCGTGGCCGACGGGCTGTTTGCCCGGGTAGACCCCGCTCTCACCGAGCGGCCGGGCCCCAACGTTCAAGAGGTGTACGGAAGCCACCTTGGGGTGGAGCCCTTCCACCCCTGGCCGTCCGAGGCCCGTGCGCCTCGGGCGGCCTCCCTTCCGAGAGAGGGAGAGAGAGACGGAGGACGGTGGTCCGCGACGGCGCGAGACGTCCAAGTTGTGTTCCCCACGGCGGCTACCCGGTCGATCCCGCCCGCCGGTAGCCTTGGCTTGCCCCCGCTCCGCCTGTCCAGGCCGCGTGGCCGACGGGCTGTTTGCCCGGGTAGACCCCGCTCTCACCGAGCGGCCGGGCCCCAACGTTCAAGAGGTGTACGGAAGCCACCTTGGGGTGGAGCCCTTCCACCCCTGGCCGTCCGAGGCCCGTGCGCCTCGGGCGGCCTCCCTTCCGAGAGAGGGAGAGAGAGACGGAGGACGGTGGTCCGCGACGGCGCGAGACGTCCAAGTTGTGTTCCCCACGGCGGCTACCCGGTCGATCCCGCCCGCCGGTAGCCTTGGCTTGTCCCCGCTCCGCCTGTCCAGGCCGCGGGGCCGACGGGCTGTCTGCCCGGGTAGACCCCGCTCTCCGAGCGGCCGGGCCCCAACGTTCAAGAGGTGTACGGAAGCCACCTTGGGGGGGCTGCGGTGCCCCCCTCCCCGAGAGTGCCTCCCAGGCCGAGGGAGCCCGGCGGTCGAGTGTCGTAGGAAAGCGCGTGCCACGGCTGTGTCGGTCACAGGGGCCAGAGGTAGTTTGGGCAACGGCTTAGATCCGTATGAAGCTCATCCTTTCCGGCCTGTTCTGGCGGCGGCTAGGCGTGCGCGCACGGCACGACGCCCCTGGCTCCAGCGATGCGACGGCGCCCCGCACCCCACTCTCCGGGCCGAGCAGAGTGGCCGCTCTCGCTCCTTGGAGCAGAGCCCCCGAGTGCAAGTGTCCCCGCTCCGCCTGTCCAGGCCGCGGGGCCGACAGGCTGTCTGCCCGGGTAGACCCCGCTCTCCGAGCGGCCGGGCGCCACGTTCAAGAGGTGTACGAAGCCACCTTGGGGGGCTGCGGTGCCCCCCGCCCCGAGAGTGCCTCCCAGGCCGAGGGGAGCCTGGCGGTCGAGTGTCGTAGGAAAGCGCGTGCGCGGCTGTGTCGGTCACACGGGCCAGAGTTAGTTTGGGCAACGGCTTAGATCCGTATGCAGCTCAACCTTTCCGGCCTGTTCTGGCGGCGGCTAGGCGCGCGCGAACGTCACGACGCCCCTGGTTCCAGCGAGGCGACGGCGCCCCGCACCCCGCTCTCCGGGCCGTGCAGAGCGGCCGCTCTCGCTCCTTGGAGCAGAGCCCCCGAGCGCAAGAGTCCCCGCTCCGCCTGTCCAGGCCGCGGGGCCGACAGGCTGTCTGCCCGGGTAGACCCCGCTCTCCGAGCGGCCGGGCCCCAACGTTCAAGAGGTGTACGGAAGCCACCTTGGGGGGGCTGCGGTGCCCCCCGCCCCGAGAGTGCCTCCCAGGCCGAGGGAGCCCGGCGGTCGAGTGTCGTAGGAAAGCGCGTGCGCGGCTGTGTCGGTCACACGGGCCAGAGTTAGTTTGGGCAACGGCTTAGATCCGTATGCAGCTCAACCTTTCCGGCCTGTTCTGGCGGCGGCTAGGCGTGCGCGCACGGCACGACGCCCCTGGCTCCAGCGATGCGACGGCGCCCCGCACCCCACTCTCCGGGCCGAGCAGAGTGGCCGCTCTCGCTCCTTGGAGCAGAGCCCCCGAGCGCAAGTGTCCCCGCTCCGCCTGTCCAGGCCGCGGGGCCAACAGGCTGTCTGCCCGGGTAGACCCCGCTCTCCGAGCGGCCGGGCGCCACGTTCAAGAGGTGTACGAAGC
>NW_027101975.1:0-10000 GCF_035609145.1 Eleutherodactylus coqui | reverse complement strand
TTGATGCATGTCGTGAGAACCGGGAAGGGGACAAACCTGTGGCTCCAGGCCGGGTGGGAGTTCCAGTAGGTCGGCCTGACTCTGGAGGTTTTCCCCTTGGCATTTCCCCATTGGCCAAAACGGGGGAAGTCAAAAAAGCACCCCCGGCAGATGTATGCAGGAGGGGCTGGGGGGTGATGGCGAGCGGGCTGTTGGCAGCTGTGTGGTGGCTGCTGGCAGCCGTGTGCTGGCTGCAAGGGTGGGCCTGGGCGGCTGCGGAGGGCCCCCCCGAGTGCACCTACCAGTAGGGGCTGAAGACCCAGGCTGAGCCTCCGATGTGCCCGGGCAGGACACCCAGGAGGCGGGGAGCAGCCCCCGCTGAAGCCCAGGGCAGTTGGCACAGATGGGTCTTTGAGAAAAAACGACAAAGTCCAAACGCTCCAGGCGCTGGCCAGGGGTGCGGACCCGGCTGGCCGGGCCGGCGGGGGCTGCAGCTGCCGGGGTTGAGCCGAGTGTCAGTGCAGGTCCTGAGAACCGGGAAGGGGACAAACCGGTGGCTCCAGGCCGGGTTGGAGTTCCATGAGGTCGGCCTGACTCTGGAGGTTTTCCCCCTGGCTTTTCCCCATAGGCCAAAAGGGGGGAAGTCAAAAAAGCACCCCCAGCAGATGTATGCAGAGTTGGGCTGGGGGGTGACGGAGAGCGGGCTGTTGGCAGCTGTGTGGTGGCTGCTGGCAGCCGTGTGCTGGCTGCAGGGGTGGGCCTGGGCGGCTGCCGAGGGCCCCCGTAGTGCACCTACCAGCGGTGGTTGAAGACATTGCCTGAGCCTCCGATGTGCCCGGGCAGGACACCCGGGAGGCGGGGAACAGCCCCCGCTGAAGTCCATGGCATGTGCCAGAATCGAGTCTTGGAGAAAAAGTGACAAAGTCCAAACGCTCCAGGCGCCGGCCAGGGCGGTTGACCCCGGCTGGCCGGGCCGGCGGGAGCTGCGGCTGCCGGGGCTGAGCCGAGTGTCGATGCATGTCGTGAGAACCGGGAAGGGGACAAACCTGTGGCTCCAGGCCGGGTTGGAGTTCCAGGAGGTCGGCCTGACTCTGGACGTTTTCCCCTTAGCATTTCCCCATAGGCCAAAACGGGGGAAGTCAAAAAAGCACCCCCGCCAGATGTATGCAGAGTTGGGCTGGGGGGTGACGGGGAGCGGGCTGTTGGCAGCTGTGTGGTGGCTGCAGGGGTGGGCCTGGGCGGCTGCGGAGGGCGCCTTCAGAGTGCACCTACCAGTAGGGGCTCAAGACCCAGGCTGAGCCTCCGATGTGCCCGGGCAGGACACCCAGGAGGCGGGGAGCAGACACCCCCGCTGAAGCCCACGGCAGTTGGCAGAGATGAGTCTTGGAGAAAAAAAACGACAAAGTCCAAACGCTCCAGGCGCTGGCCAGGGGTGCGGACCGGGCCGGCCGGGCCGGCGGGGCTGCGGCTGCCGGGGCTGAGCCGAGTGTTGATGCATGTCCTGAGAACCGGGAAGGGGACAGACCGGTGGCTCCAGGCCGGGTTGGAGTTCCAGGAGGTCGGCCTGACTCTGGAGGTTTCCCCCTGGCTTTTCCCCATAGGCCAAAAGGGGGGAAGTCAAAAAAGCACCCCCGCCAGATGTATGCAGAGTTGGGCTGGGGGGTGACGGGGAGCGGGCTGTTGGCAGCTGTGTGGTGGCTGCTGGCAGCCGTGTGCTGGCTGCAGGGGTGGGCCTGGGCGGCTGCCGAGGGCCCCCGTAGTGCACCTACCAGCAGTAGCTCAAGACCCAGGCTGACCTCCGATGTGCCCGGGCAGGACACCCAGGAGGCGGGGAGCAGCCCCCGCTGAAGCCCACGTCAGTTGGCAGAGACGGGTCTTTGAGAAAAAATGACAAAGTCCAAACGCTCCAGGCGCTGGCCAGGGATGCGGACCGGGCTGGCCGGGCCGGCGGGGGCTGCGGCTGCCGGGGCTGAGCCGAGTGTTGATGCATGTCGTGAGAACCGGGAAGGGGACAAACCTGTGGCTCCAGGCCGGGTGGGAGTTCCAGGAGGTCGGCCTGACTCTGGAGGTTTTCCCCTTAGCTTTTCCCCATAGGCCAAAAGGGGGGAAGTCAAAAAAGCACCCCCAGCAGATGTATGCAGGAGGGGCTGGGGGGTGACGGAGAGCGGGCTGTTGGCAGCTGTGTGGTGGCTGCTGGCAGCCGTGTGCTGGCTGCAGGGGTGGGCCTGGGCGGCTGCCGAGGGCCCCCGAAGCGCACCTACCAGCAGTAGCTCAAGACCCAGGCTGAGCCTCCGATGTGCCCGGGCAGGACACCCAGGAGGCGGGGAGCAGCCCCCGCTGAAGTCCATGGCATGTGCCAGAGGCGAGTCTTGGAGAAAAAACGACAAAGTCCAAACGCTCCAGGCGTGCAGGCCAGGGGTGCGGACCGGGCTGGCCGGGCCGGCGGGAGCTGCGGCTGCCGGGGCTGAGCCGAGTGTTGATGCATGTCGTGAGAACCGGGAAGGGGACAAACCTGTGGCTCCAGGCCGGGTGGGAGTTCCAGTAGGTCGGCCTGACTCTGGAGGTTTTCCCCTTGGCATTTCCCCATTGGCCAAAACGGGGGAAGTCAAAAAAGCACCCCCGGCAGATGTATGCAGGAGGGGCTGGGGGGTGATGGCGAGCGGGCTGTTGGCAGCTGTGTGGTGGCTGCTGGCAGCCGTGTGCTGGCTGCAAGGGTGGGCCTGGGCGGCTGCGGAGGGCCCCCCCCGAGTGCACCTACCAGTAGGGGCTGAAGACCCAGGCTGAGCCTCCGATGTGCCCGGGCAGGACACCCAGGAGGCGGGGAGCAGCCCCCGCTGAAGCCCAGGGCAGTTGGCACAGATGGGTCTTTGAGAAAAAACGACAAAGTCCAAACGCTCCAGGCGCTGGCCAGGGGTGCGGACCCGGCTGGCCGGGCCGGCGGGGGCTGCAGCTGCCGGGGTTGAGCCGAGTGTCAGTGCAGGTCCTGAGAACCGGGAAGGGGACAAACCGGTGGCTCCAGGCCGGGTTGGAGTTCCATGAGGTCGGCCTGACTCTGGAGGTTTTCCCCCTGGCTTTTCCCCATAGGCCAAAAGGGGGGAAGTCAAAAAAGCACCCCCAGCAGATGTATGCAGAGTTGGGCTGGGGGGTGACGGAGAGCGGGCTGTTGGCAGCTGTGTGGTGGCTGCTGGCAGCCGTGTGCTGGCTGCAGGGGTGGGCCTGGGCGGCTGCGGAGGGCCCCCTGAGTGCACCCTGCCAGCGGTGGCTCAAGACATTGCCTGAGCCTCCGATGTGCCCGGGCAGGACACCCAGGAGGCGGGGAGCAGCCCCCGCTGAGGTCCATGGCATGTGCCAGAGGTGAGTCTTGGAGAAAAAAAACGACAAAGTCCAAACGCTCCAGGCGCCGGGCAGGGTGGCGGACCCGGCTGGCCGGGCTGGCGGGGGCTGCGGCGGCCGGGGCTGAGCCGAGTGTCGATGCATGTCCTGAGAACCGGGAAGGGGACAAACGGTGGCTCCAGGCCGGGTTGGAGTTCCATGAGGTCGGCCTGACTCTGGAGGTTTCCCCCCTGGCTTTTCCCCATAGGCCAAAAGGGGGGAAGTCAAAAAAGCACCCCCAGCAGATGTATGCAGAGGGGCTGGTGGGTGATGGATAGTGGGCTGTTGCAGCTGTGTGGTGGCTGCTGGCAGCCGTGTGCTGGCTGCAGGGGTGGGCCTGGGCGGCTGCGGAGGGCCCCCGTAGTGCACCTACCAGTAGGGGGCTCGAGACCCAGGCTGAGCCTCCGATGTGCCCGGGCAGGACACCCAGGAGGCGGGGAGCAGCCCCCGCTGAGGTCCATGGCATGTGCCAGAGGTGAGTCTTGGAGAAAAAAAAACGACAAAGTCCAAACGCTCCAGGCGCCGGGCAGGGTGGCGGACCCGGCTGGCCGGGCTGGCGGGGGCTGCGGCGGCCGGGGCTGAGCCGAGTGTCGATGCATGTCCTGAGAACCGGGAAGGGGACAAACCGGTGGCTCCAGGCCGGGTTGGAGTTCCATGAGGTCGGCCTGACTCTGGAGGTTTCCCCCCTGGCTTTTCCCCATAGGCCAAAAGGGGGGAAGTCAAAAAAGCACCCCAGCAGATGTATGCAGAGGGGCTGGTGGGTGATGGATAGTGGGCTGTTGGCAGCTGTGTGGTGGCTGCTGGCAGCCGTGTGCTGGCTGCAGGGGTGGGCCTGGGCGGCTGCGGAGGGCCCCCGTAGTGCACCTACCAGTAGGGGGCTCGAGACCCAGGCTGAGCCTCCGATGTGCCCGGGCAGGACACCCAGGAGGCGGGGAGCAGCCCCCGCTGAAGCCCAGGGCAGTTGGCAGAGATTGGTCTTTGAGAAAAAATGACAAAGTCCAAACGCTCCAGGCGCTGGTCAGGGGTGCGGACCCGGCTGGCCGGGCCGGCGGGAGCTGCGGCGGCTGGGGAAGAGCCGAGTGTCGATGCATGTCCTGAGAACCGGGAAGGGGCAAACCAGTAGCTCCAGGCCGGGTTGGAGTTCCATGAGGTCGGCCTGACTCTGGAGGTTTTCCCCTTGGCATTTCCCCATAGGCCAAAACGGGGAAGTAAAAAAAGCACCCCCAGCAGATGTATGCAGAGTTGGGCTGGGGGGTGATGGGGAGCGGGCTGTTGGCAGCTGTGTGGTGGCTGCTGGCAGCCGTTGTGCTGGCTGCAGGGGTGGGCCCCGGGCGGCTGCGGAGGGCCCCCGGAGTGCACCTACCAGTAGGGGCTGAAGACCCAGGCTGAACCTCCGATGTGCCCGGGCAGGACACCCAGGAGGCGGGGAGCAGCCCCGCTGAAGCCCACGGCAGTTGGCAGAGGCGAGTCTTGGAGAAAAAAACGACAAAGTCCAAACGCTCCAGGCGAGCCGGCCAGGGGTGCGGACCCGGCTGGCCGGGCCGGCGGGAGCTGCGGCGGCCGGGGCTGAGCCGAGCGTCGACGCATGTCCTGAGAACCGGGAAGGGGACAAACCGGTGGCTCCAGGCCGGGTTGGAGTTCCATGAGGTCGGCCTGACTCTGGAGGTTTTCCCCCTGGCTTTTCTCCATAGGCCAAAACGGGGGGAGGCAAAAAAGCACCCCCAGCAGATGTATGCAGGAGGGGCTGGGGGGTGACGGAGAGCGGGCTGTTGGCAGCTGTGTGGTGGCTGTTGGCAGCTGTGTGGTGGCTGCTGGCAGCCGTGTGCTGGCTGCAGGGATGGGCCCCGGGCGGCTGCGGAGGGCCCCCAAAGCGCACCTACCAGTAGGGGCTGAAGACCCAGGCTGAGCCTCCGATGTGCCCGGGCAGGACACCCAGGGGGCGGGGAGCAGCCCCCGCTGAAGTCCATGGCATGTGCCAGAGGCGACTCTTGGAGAAAAAAAACGACAAAGTCCAAACGCTCCAGGCGTGCCGGCCAGGGGTGCGGACCCGGCCGGGCCGGCGAGAGCTGCGGCGGCCGGGGCAGAGCCGCGTGTCGATGCAGGTGGTGAGAACCGGTATGAGGGTAATCCTGGTCGCTCCGGGCCGAGCCAGGGTTCCAGGAGGGCGGAAGGAGCGGGCCCGTTTCCCCTGATAGCGCCGACGGCGGTAAAATAAGGCCTCGCAAAACGTCAGCACGAACACCTTGTCGGGGTATAAGGGAACGAGCGGTGTGCGGTCTTTGACAAAGTGACAGTATTTCTCCAAAAAAAGCACCCCCGGCAGATGCGTGCAGACGGGGCTGGCTGGTGACGGAGAGCGGCGGGCTGTTGGCAGCAGTGTGCTGGCTGCAAGGGGTGGCCCGGGGCGGCTGCGGAGGGCCCCCAAAGTGCACCTGCCAGCGGTGGCTCAAGACCCTGGCTGAGCCTCCGATGTCCCCGGGCAGGACCCCAGCAGGCCGGGCACGGACCGCAGCTTGCCCCCTTTGCCGTCCGATGAAGCTCGCACGGTCAGAAAAAGTTTCAAAGTCCCAACGGGGGAGAGAGTGTTGACGGCGAGGGGGCGCTGGCTGCTCCAGGGGCCGGGAGGGAGGCCCTGGAGGTCGGCCTGGGGGTGAGTGGAGCGGCCCCCGTGTGTCCCTGAGCGTCCCCCGGTCTTTGGTCGAGAGGGGGTCTCAGCCGCTAATGTGCCCGCCCGGGTACCTAGGCAGGCCGGCCTGGGGCGAGTGGAGCAGCCCCCGTGTGTCCCTGAGCGTCCCCCGGTCTTTGGTCGAGAGGGGGTCTCAGCCGCTAGTGTGCCCGCCCGGGTACCTAGGGAGGCCGGCCTGGGGCGAGTGGAGCAGCCCCGTGTGTCCCTGAGTGTCCCCTGGCGTTTGCTGAAGAGGGGGTCTCAGCCGCTAATGTGCCCGCCTGGGTACCTAGGGAGGCCGGCCTGGGGCGAGTGGAGCAGCCCCCGTGTGTCCCCGAGCGCCCCCCGGTCTCTGGTGGAGAGGGGGTCTCAGCCGCTAATGTGCCCGCCTCAGGGAGTCCGGCCTGGGGCGAGTGGAGCAGCCCCCGTGTGTCCCCGAGTGCCCCCCCGGTCTTTGGTGGAGAGGGGGTCTCAGCCGCTAATGTGCCCGCCTCAGGGAGTCCGGCCTGGGGCGAGTGGAGCAGCCCCCGTGTGTCCCTGAGCGTCCCCCGTCTTTGGTGGAGAGGGGGTCTCAGCCGCTAATGTGCCCGCCTCAGGGAGGCCGGCCTGGGGCGAGTGGAGCAGCCCCCGTGTGTCCCTGAGCGTCCCCCGGTCTCTGGTGGAGAGGGGGCCTCAGCCGCTAATGTGCCCGCCTCAGGGAGGCCGGCCTGGGGCGAGTGGAGCAGCCCCCGTGTGTCCCTGTGTGTCCCCCGGTCTTTGGTGGAGAGGGGGCCTCAGCCGCTAATGTGCCCGCCTCAGGGAGGCCGGCCTGGGGCGAGTGGAGGCAGCCCCCGTGTGTCCCTGAGCGTCCCCCGGTCTTTGGTCGAGAGGGGGTCTCAGCCGCTAATGTGCCCGCCTCAGGGAGGCCGGCCTGGGGCGAGTGGAGCAGCCCCCGTGTGTCCCTGAGCGTCCCCCGGTCTTTGGTGGAGAGGGGGCCTCAGCCGCTAATGTGCCCGCCTCAGGGAGGCCGGCCTGGGGCGAGTGGAGCAGCCCCCGTGTGTCCCTGAGCGTCCCCCCGGTCTTTGGTCGAGAGGGGGTCTCAGCCGCTAATGTGCCCGCCTCAGGGAGGCCGGCCTGGGGCGAGTGGAGCAGCCCCCGCGTGTCCCTGAGTGTCCCCTGACGTTTGCTGAAGAGGGGGTCTCAGCCGCTAATGTGCCCGCCTCAGGGAGGCCGGCCTGGTGCGAGTGGAGCAGCCCCCGTGTGTCCCTGAGCGCCCCCCGGTCTTTGGTGGAGAGGGGGTCTCAGCCGCTAATGTGCCCGCCCGGGTACCTAGGGAGGCCGGCCTGGGGCGAGTGGAGCAGCCCCCGTGTGTCCCTGAGTGTCCCCCGGTCTTTGGTGGAGAGGGGGTCTCAGCCGCTAATGTGCCCGCCTCAGGGAGTCCGGCCTGGGCGAGTGGAGCAGCCCCGTGTATCCCCGAGTGCCCCCCGGTCTTGGTGGAGAGGGGGTCTCAGCCGCTAATGTGCCCGCCTCAGGGAGTCCGGCCTGGGGCGAGTGGAGCAGCCCCCGTGTGTCCCTGAGCGTCCCCCGGTCATTGGTGGAGAGGGGGTCTCAGCTGCTAATGTGCCCGCCTCAGGGAGGCCGGCCTGGGGCGAGTGGAGCAGCCCCCGTGTGTCCCCGAGCGCCCCCCGGTCTCTGGTGGAGAGGGGGTCTCAGCCGCTAATGTGCCCGCCTCAGGGAGTCCGGCCTGGGGCGAGTGGAGCAGCCCCCGTGTGTCCCCGAGCGCCCCCCGGTCTCTGGTGGAGAGGGGGTCTCAGCCGCTAATGTGCCCGCCTGGGTACCCAGGGAGGCCGGCCTGGGGCGAGTGGAGCAGCCCCCGTGTGTCCCTGAGCGTCCCCCGGTCATTGGTGGAGAGGGGGTCTCAGCTGCTAATGTGCCCGCCTCAGGGAGGCCGGCCTGGGGCGAGTGGAGCAGCCCCCGTGTGTCCCCGAGCGCCCCCCGGTCTCTGGTGGAGAGGGGGTCTCAGCCGCTAATGTGCCCGCCTCAGGGAGTCCGGCCTGGGGCGAGTGGAGCAGCCCCCGTGTGTCCCCGAGCGCCCCCCGGTCTCTGGTGGAGAGGGGGTCTCAGCCGCTAATGTGCCCGCCTCAGGGAGTCCGGCCTGGGGCGAGTGGAGCAGCCCCCGTGTGTCCCCGAGCGCCCCCCGGTCTCTGGTGGAGAGGGGGTCTCAGCCGCTAATGTGCCCGCCCGGGTACCCAGGGAGGCCGGCCTGGGGCGAGTGGAGCAGCCCCCGTGCGTCCCTGAGCGCCCCCCTGGCGTTTGCTCAAGAGGGGGTCCCAGCCGCCAATATGGCCGCCCGGGTACCCGCGGGGGCCGCCCTGGGGCGAGTGGAGCAGCCCCCGTGTGCCCCTGAGCGCCCCCTGGCGTTCGCTGAAGAGGGGGTCTCAGCCGCCAATATGGCCGCCCGGGTGCCCGGGGGAGCGGCCTGGGGTGGCCCTGTGCAGCCTCCGGGCGCCCCTGAGTGTTTTCCAGTATCTGGCCGAGACACCCCCTGACCCTCCGACTGTGTCCGTTTGGAGCGCCTGGTGCCTGGGCACCCCCTGAGTGTTTTTCAGTATCTGGCCGAGACACCCCCTGACCCTCCGACTGTGTCCGTTTTTAGTGCCTGGTGCCTGGGCACAGACCGCGGCAGCTCCCGCTGGCCGCATTGACAGAGTGCTGAAAAAATGACAAAGTCCGAAAATGCCTGAGAACCGGGAAGGGGACAAACCGGCGGCTCCAGGCCGAGCCGGAGTTCCAGGAGGTCGGCATGATTTTGCCGGTTTCCCCATAGGAGGTGCCAAGTTGCCAAAATGGGGGAACTCAAAAAAGCACCCCCGCCAGATGTATGTAGGGGGGCTGGATGGTCGATGGGGAGTGGGTGCCTGGCAGCAGGGGCCACCCCGCGCAGGTGCCCCGGGGGGCCCGCGGGGGGCCCCCGAAGACACCCCCCCCAGCACTCGCTGAAAACCCCGTCCGAGCCGCCCGCGCTGCCCGGAGGGAGTCCCGGGAGGCCGGGCACGGCCCGCAGGTCTCTCCCTCTGCCCCCCGGTGAGGTTTGCACGGGGGGGAAAAGTTTCAAAGTCCCGACGGGGGGCGAGAGACAGTGCGGCGAGGGGTGGCGGGCTGCTCCGCGGACCCGGGGGAAGCCCGGGGAGGGCGGCCTGAGGGCGCGGAGGGCCCCCTGAGAGTGCCTACGGGTAGTAGGTGAGAAACCCTGCCTGTACCTCCCACGGGGCCCGGGCAGGGACCCCGGGAGGCCGGGCAGAGCCCGCAGGTCGCCCCCTTCCCGTCCGATGAAGCTCGCACGGTCAGAAAAGTTTCAAAGTCCCAACGGGGGGGAGAGTGTTGACGGCGAGGGGGGTGCAGGCTGCTCCAGGGTCCGGGGGCAGCCCCTGGAGGTCGGCCTGGGGGTGTGGAGGGGCCCCCCTGAGAGCACCCAACAGTAGTTGCTCAAGACCCTGCCTGAGCCTCCGATGTGCCCGGGCATGAACCCCAGGAGGCGGGGAACAGCCGTGGCAGCCCCTGCTGAAGTCCTTGGCAGTTGGCAGAGGCGAGTCTTGGGGAAAAAAACGACAAAGTCCAAACGCTCCAGGCGCCGGCCAGGGGGGCGGACGTGGCTGGCCTGGCCGGCGGGTGCTGCGGCTGCCGGGGCTGAGCCGAGTGTCGATGCATCTCCTGAGAACCGGGAAGGGGACAAACCGGTGGCTCCAGTCCGAGCTGGAGTTCCAGAAGGTCGGCCTGACTCTGGAGGTTTTCCCCCTGGCTTTTCCCCATAGGCCAAAAGGGGGGAAGTCAAAAAAGCACCCCCGGCAGATGTATGCAGAAGGGGCTGGGGGGTGACGGAGAGCGGGCTGTTGGCAGCTGCGTGGTGGCTGCAGGGGTGGGCCTGGGCGGCTGCGGTGGGCCCCCTGAGTGCACCTGCCCGTGGTGGCTGAAAACCCAGGCTGAGCCTCCGATGTGCCCGGGCAA